>NC_051213.1:46042168-46129668 GCF_015220715.1 Pygocentrus nattereri | reverse complement strand
GTGTGAGAGGAGTCAAGAAAAGAATGGAAAGGTCAATCAGCGCATCGCTCAGTCACTACCGGTCACCTACACACAGGCCCCTTCATGTTAATTAGACTAATTACAGAGCGAGAGAGGAGGCAGCTCATCCCATCAGAGCTCATCCCATCAGGCCAAATACTAGCAAAGATGTAAATCAGTCAAGAAAAGAATTCAACACTGTTACTAGGTCTGTACGATGATGTCAGAACTGCAGCAGTATCAGCAGATAATGGCTTTAAAGTCCCACAGCCACTTATGGTCCACTTATGATGTTTCTGTGGTTTATGTACCAAAATTCAGTCATAATTTATTATAAAACGATAACTTCCATCCTCTCATCATACCTAAGAATTGTTCCTGTGCCTTTAAGACTATGTAAATGAGCTCTGTGCTGTGCTGAAACACTCCTTAGAACTTCAGCGTGGGTGGGTGGGGCTAAACTGCTATAAACTGGATAGGTGTATGTCGCTGCTGTCGGAGGAAACCTCGTATCTCCAAGTTGGTAATTTTACAGGAGAAGGAAAAAAAAAACCTACTTTACTTTGAATTTATTTTTGAATTTGACTTTACCCACAAACACACACACACACACACACACACACACACACACACACAAATATATCACTGCTGGTGAAACACAACCTCGTTTTCGATGTTTTTCAGTTTTTGACATAATTTGAAAACGCCAGTGTTTAAATTTCATGACGAATGGACCAAAAGAAACGTCCCAAAATTACTTGGACAAAAACTCTGGTTCCATTTTCTTACATTAAAAGTAAAGTATCTTGATTCTTTCCCCTGTAAAGTTACCATTTGAGATACAAGGTTTTGTCCAGACATCGGTGATATACATATGAAGTAATAAAATAATCAATAAGACCAACTACATTATAGCGCACATGCCCAACCTGCTGAAATCCACTAACCATATATAAACATGATCCCAGTAAACGAGAGTTTGGCTTGTAGGGAGGGGTGAATGAAAGAGCTGCGCTGGATTTATAACACCAGACGAAACGAGAGCATCACTGCGAACAGAACGCAGCGCAGCGATCGTTTCACCTCGAACATCCCGTTTTCATAAGCGCTGGAAACGAAAATCCGATTCATCGCCCAGCCCTGGATTAGGAACGTGGAAAATATCGGATATCGGCCCTCAAATCCCACGTCGGTGCAGCCGTACTTGTTACCTCTGAAAACAAACAAACAGCATTAAGCTGTTAAATGAGGCGCAAGCAGCGTCTCCGTTAGAGGATGTGGGTGAGATTAAGCGGAAGCTTCTGATTAGACACAGATCATCCTGGATTTACGCGCTCACACACACACACACACACACACACACACACACACACACACACACACACACACACAGAGACAGAGACAGAGACAGACAGACACAAACACAGACAGAACAGCCAGCGGTGGAGTTCCCACTGTAATGAGGGAAGAGGAGGAATGAAATGCACAAGGAGGGAAAAAAAAAAAAAAAAAAAAAAAAAAAACACACAACAGCTGCTCCACATCACATCTGGGGAGAGAAAGAGAGAGAGAGACGGACAAATATGGAGAGGGAGAGACAGACAGGAATCTCTCAATTCCTCTCCTTTCCCTCCATCTCTCCTTCTATACCTCTCTATCACTCCCTCGATTCCTCTCCATCACTCCCATCTTTCCCTTAAGTCCTCTCCTTTCCTCCTTCTCTATCCCTCTACTCCTCTCTATCCCTCTACTCCTCTCTATCCCTCTACTCATCTTTTCTGCCATCGCTCCTTGTTTTTTCATCCATCACTCCCTTTATTCCTGGTCTTTTCCTCCATCTCTCCTCTCTATCCCTCCATCTCTCCCTCTACTGTTCTCTATCCCTCCCCTACAAGTCCTCTATTCCTCCACCTCTGGCTCTATTCCTCCACCTCTGGCTCTATTCCTCCACCCCTGGCTCTATTCCTCCACCCCTCCTTTTCTAATCCTGTCTTGTTCTCACACACACACACACACACACACACACACACACACACACACACGGCTAATGTTTTGTTTACTGTGTGAACATATTGATTGTTTTGATGCACTGATATGTAAATTCTGTCATTTCAATAAAGTAAATATTGAGTCGTTCCTGTCAGCTGACCAGGATACACTAGTGTACACACACACACACACACACACACACACACACACACACACACACACACAATCAGCTGACAAGGATACACCAGTGTGTGTACACATCCACACACACAGTCAAACACACACTCAGCTGACTGGAGCTGGCGGTGAGGCAGAACCTGCAAACTCAAAGGCTCACATCATAACAACAACCAAAAGAGAGGTGAGAGGTCAGGGGGGTTGGCTTGGGAGGGGTGAGTGAGGGGGTGGGTGAGGGTTATCCAGGATTTCCATGGTAACAGAAGAGCTACGCCCATGCTCCCCTCTGAGAGAGCGCCTCCGCTCCACAGCAGACAGAGACACACACTCACGAGAACAAACGAAGAGAAATCTCTCAGTTCATCTCTCTCCCTTTATATCTCTTTCCTCGTCTCTCCCTTTCTTCACTCCCTTTTTCCTTTCTTTTTCCCTCTTCCCTCTCTGCATTTCTCACTCTCTCCTTTCTCTCTCGTCCATCTCTTGGCAGTTTATCTCCATCTCTCTCTCTCTGTCTCTGATCTTCTGTTTTATTGAACCTTCTCCTGTTTATTTCCCACACACGTCTCTCTCACTCACTGTTTTCATTATTACTGATGACGAGAAACAATAAAAAAAAGTTTCAAAAAAATGAAAGAAAAACCTGCAAATGTGCTGTAATCCTCCCTCTCTCCCTCCCTCCCTCCGTTTATCTCCTCTCCCACAGTCTCGCTCCGTTTCTTCCTCCAACACCCACCCTCCCTCCCTCCATCCATCCATCACTCCGTCTGCCGATGTGTCAGTCAGTACCCCCCCCCCAATCCCCCCCAACCTCCCTCACTGCGGGAGGTGTTTGCCTCTTTCATGGCTGTGTGAGTTGTTAGAAGCCACAACATTTCACATCACACACTCATCCGCCTGTTACAGGAGAACTTCACTACGTTTTCAACATTTCTACATAATGAAGTGGGCGAGATGTAAACCGAGCCACTCAGAGCGGTTTGGTGCAAAACTCTCTGTTCTAGAGAAACTTACTGAGACACAACTGCTCACAGTGGTGGTGATGGGAACCAGACAGCTGACCAGTTTAATGCCTCTAAAAACTCCCTCACTGAAAATCACCATGAATTATGAATATTTTTATTACTTTATTTTTAATTACTTGAATTTCTGAGTTTGGACACCGTTCAAGACACGGTTCAAACAGATGAACTGAATCATCTTCTGAGTCTCCATTAACGCTGATCTTCAGCCACCAGTTTAACTTCTCTCAACATCTCTCTCTTTAGAGTCAGGCCTCTCTCTTTAGAGTCAGGCCTCTCTCTTTAGAGTCAGGCCTCTCTCTCTCTAGTCAGGCCTCTCAACCTCTAAACTCTCTCTCTCTCTGATTTTCTCAGCTTCACTTCTTTAATGCTACACAGAAGGAAGCCTCTCTCCCTCTGACACCCCCCCTTCTCCATCCTCTCTTCCCTCCATCATCAATCCATCCATCCATCAAACCGCTCTCTCCCCCCGCATCTAAATAAATAAACACAGAACGAGGAACCAGGGAGGCCAGGAAAAGGAAAAGTAGGACAGCACAACCTGAGAGAGAGAGAGAGAGAGAGAGAGAGAGAGAGAGAGAGAGAGAGAGAGAGAGAGAGAGAGAGAGAGAGAGAGAGAGAGAGAAAGAGAAAGAAAAGAGAAAGAGAGAGAAAGAGAGAAAGAAAAAAGAGAAAGAGAGAAAGAAAGAAAAAAGAGAAAGAGAGGAAAAAGAGAGCGAGAAAGAGACAGACAGACAGACAGACAGACAGACAGACAGAGACAGAGAAAGACAGACAGACAGAGACAGAGAGAGAGAAAGACAGACAGACAGAGAGAGAGAGAGAGAAAGACAGACAGAGAGAGAGAGAGAGAGAGAGAGAGAGAGAGAGAGAGAGAGAGAGAGAGAGAGAGAGAGAGAGAGAGAGAGAGGAAGGAAGCTGAGAACATGTGTTTTACAGTCAGACATCCAGGTGAGAGCAGAAAGAGGAAGAGAGGAAAGAAGAGGAAAAGGGGGGAGGGGCAGGACAGGGACTGAGAAAGACAGAGAGGAAAGAGGAGAGGTGCTAAAAAAGCAGCAGCAGATCATAAATACATCATCGTTATCTCATCACACATCAGAGTTGACCATATTGGTCAGTAAAGTCGACTGGTCTTCAGTGACGTTGATTATGGAAATATTTGACTGTTCTAAAGAAAAGTGCTTTAAAATGCTGTGTAATGTTCTCGTGACCCATCACTGCGGTCACTCTGACAGATTACAACACTCTGTGGGTCGGTTTCTGGACTAAACCCAGCCCTGGACTACACAGCATTCTGAATGGAGATGCTTCGCTGAAGAGGCTTATTATGGCCTGACCACATCTGACCGCAAATTAGGACCTGCGAGAGGCCCAACATGATCACAATGAAACTGCAGAATGTTCTGGACATAGCACCGTCCATGGTGATCATAACTGAACTGTAATAACTGACAAACACTACGAAGTTAGTACTGTTAATAAATATGTTTAGAGCAATAACACCGGTTATTGTTCTATTCGTTTTGAAAGGATCACTGAAAGGGAGGAAACCCACACCAGCAGGATCTCATACACTACACTATCTGCTATACAACAATATGCTGCCTTCTGCTTTCTCTCTCAGTAACAAACGTTTTATGCATTTTTAGCCAAATAAAAGTGTTTTCAGTATATTTGAATTACTTTGAAAAGGCTTGTTATCTCTTTTTTGAAACGACCTGCTACTGGAACAGAAAGATATTATCCATTGTTTTCGTGAAGAAATATATCTTGCATATTATTAAACACAGACAAACTGCCTGGTTTTATTACAAAGAGAGCACAGTCAGTCTTGTTTAATTGGATATAATGCAGCAGATTTTATGACCTAGTAATAAAAAAAAATAGTTTTTGATTGTATTTTTTTTTAAACTACTACTAGCTCTTCTTTGTCAGTTTCAGTTTTATATATTGGCCCAATCCCATTTCTTCTTTTTACCCCTACCCCTTGTTCTCGAGTGTCTCCTTGCACCTTGGAACGGAGTTACAATGGGTAGTCTATGAAATGAGACCCTCAATTAAAGAGCATCACTTCATTAAGAGCTACTAGCGCCGCTCTGTAGGCGACCCTGCCCGTCTGCAGTGACCACAGAGGAGGGGAAAGTTCAGCTCCTCACTGCTGGGCTTTAGTTACATTTAGGGATCATACGCCTTCAAAGAGGGGGGCAATTATTTATTATCACCCCCCCCCCTAATTCTTCAGTGATATGAAGCTGAAGTCGGAGATTCTCCAGGTTCTCGTTCAAATTCAACGTATTTTGGTCATTTTCTTCATAACAGGCATAAACACTGCAAGTAGTTTGCTAACGTCTCTGTAGATAGCTGGCTAAATTTCTCGTTCCACCTTAAAAATGGTGCATTTCTGAAGCCTGAGGTGACAGAACGTAACTGCTACACCACTGAAGGTGGAACGGGAAATTTAGCCAGCTAGCTACCGAGACGTCCGCAAACTACTAATGATTTTTTAAAAAACTTGTTATGGACAGAAAAGCGCCACAGTACATTAAACCAACATTAGACTGACAAAACGATGGCTATCGTCATTTTTAACAGGAAATTCTCACATTCGTGGGTTTCTTTGGTCTCGTGTCTCTAAAAAACCTCAGTTTGGAGGACCATGTAGCCCAAACACTTCGCCCCACCCCAATATTTTAGTAGCTCAACAGATACGTCATCGGATATCAGCCAAACCGAAACATCTGTCCGATAGCGATATGATTCTGATATCGTTGTGCATCCCTACAACTGACAGATGACTCAAGTGCACATATAGCGGAAAGTGACATCCCTAAACTGAGAGAGAGAGAGAGAGAGAGAGAGAGAGAGAGAGAGAGAGAGAGAGAGAGAGAGAGAGAGAGAGAGGATGATGTCTAATCATCCTTCACTCAGGTGAAGAAAGCCACTACTGTTACCCACTCGTTCAGTCTCTCTATATGTCAACCCTCAAAAGACGAGAGAGAAAGAGCAGCTCAAAGGCAGTCGCAGGTAAGAGACAGACAGAGGCTTCCTTTCAGTCACTCTCACACAAAAGGCAGAGTGTAATTGATGAAAGTAGGGCACACACAAAGCTCGCTCTGTCTCGGCGGTCAGCCTAACTAGTCTCTAATGTCTCTGCACGCCACAAGCTAAAAGCTCATACAGCCACTTTAGGTTAACGGCTCGTTTCAAAACCGAGCCAAAAATGAACTACTGCAGAAACCGTCGCTCTCTCTCGCTCTCTCTCGCTCTCTCTCGCTCTCTCTCGCTCTCTCTCGCTCTCTCTCGCTCTCTCCAGCTCCATTCATCCAAGCTTAATTAGCAAGGTGGGAATGACTGGAGATCGCACAATGCCTTCTTTTCCGACACTGATCCTGAAACCTCGGTCACACTTTATTTGGATGGTCCCCTATAGATGATCTAGACATTTACACCAATCAGGCATAACATCATGACCACCTCCTCGCTTCTACACTCATCGCCCACTTTATCAGCTCCACTTACTGTAGAGCTGCACTTTGTAGTTCTACAGTTACAGACTGTAGTCCATCTGTTTTTCTGATACTCTGTTACCCTGGACCTCCACAGAACAGGTACTATTAGGGTATTTGGGTGGTGGATCATTCCCAGCACTGCAGTAACACTGACATGGTGGTGGTACGATTGTATGTGTTGTGCTGGTCTGAGTGGAGACGAATGGGCTTATTTGCGTTTATAAAATCACTCCAGCTGGTTTCCTGATGCGTTCCATCTGCACCGAGAAACTGTCAAACACTAAAAAGTCACGAAGCTGAAGTTTCTCATTCGCCGCCACCTTGTTCGAATTTTCCCGTTCCACCTTAAATGCAGCGGTTACATTCTAGCACCTCAGGCACCATTTAAGGTGGAAGGGGAAAATTCAAACAAGAGGCTGGCAAATGAGAAGCCACTTCAGCCTAGGACAAAACATCGAGAGACATTTTACAAGAAAATATTCCACTTTTGAGGAAAAGTTTCCTGCCAGAGATGTGAGAAAAGCGACTGTAGCTGAGCTGAAGCTTAAAGCAGAGCAAGGTAGGTCTGTGTTTTCATGTATCTTGTATATTTTTAGCACATCCCAGTACATCAGTACATACTTAGACATACTTGCAGCCACGTACATAACATGTTGTGGCTCCCAAGATGGTTTGATCCATGTTGAAAGACAAAATGACTCTTCTTAACACTTGAGTTGCGACCCCTGTGTTACAGGACTGGACTGGAAAGGTTTCTACCGTATTCTGCTGATCTCGGTCCGACACGGATACCTGGTATCCTGCTCTACGTGGCTTCGAAAAGTCAAAAACGTAAAAGGATTGCAACATTTTCGAAGAGTCTTGGTAATAAAAGCACCGTAAAAAAAGGAAGAAAGGGAGGAGGGGAGGTTGCGGGAAAAGCATTAGGCCATTGCATGAGCGTTAAGAGGAGCATGACTTCAGCACATGTGGGAAATGCAATCAGAGCAAATGCAAACATGGGGGGGAAAAAATGCAAGAAAGATTCTGAAGAGAAAGAAAAAGGCCTGAAAAGAAGCAGCAACGGACGGGAGGAGGCGTGTGAGGGGGAAAGGATGACAAGGGCGAGCGAAAGAGACAGGAGCTTTAGCAGACAGACAGATCCATTACGTGGCCAGAATCTCAGAGGGGGGGGGGTTGAGTAAGAGAGGAACATGGGATAAAAGAGGAAAGAGAGCAGCGGCTGGAGAGAAAAGAGGATGGATTGCACTCGCCCGCTAAAAGGCCGACAAGAATAAATCGGATGGGACAAAACCGCAGGAGGAAGCGACGGAGAAACAGCAAATCGAGGAAGACGAGCCAAACCACCACCGCACTTCAGCTCAGCTCCACAGCTGGATCCGGTTAAATTAGGAGCGCTGACCAAAACACAGTCACGTCCAAAACCAACCAGCTTTAGTGCTGAATTATTGCAAAATCTGGCTTCAGCTCACGAATGTCAAACTGACCTCTTAAGACGGGAACTTGAACCTGAACTGAGCTGAAAGAAGGAGGCTGTGGTTTAATTCGTTGCATAAGCGCTTACTGGACTTGTTTTGCCACAATTAGTCAATGTCAGCACATTTTCAGGCAAAAATACAGCTCTCGGTTCACCATAAGCTTTACCACCTTCTGCTTCGGCACAGGCCTCCTTCAGCCGGCTAACGGGTTCACCAGAGAACCTCTGCTAGAACCAGTTTCCTTTAAAAGTGTCCCGAGGGAACGAGGCTCGATGTGGAGAATTATCTTAAAGGTCACTGCTGTTCTTCTCCGGTGGCTTGCTACACTTGCCATGCCAATGGTATTGGCTCTTTCTGAGGGAGTGTGCCAGTCACGCTAGGAGTAATCCGGTAGCTGGGTGCAGTGTGGTCACCCTGTGGGCTGCGCGATGTATCGTGATGTCGGCCTTCGCAATACACAGCACAGAAGACTGCAAAAGGCAAGAACTCTCTGACCAAAGCACATGGTTTTGTGACCAATCAACACTCCAGATGGGTTCTGCTCAACCAGGATGTTCATATAATCCAAAAAGCAGGTCAGTTTTGGCCAAAACAATGCAGAAGATCTTTTAATATATCATAAGGCACTGAAATATAATCACAGTACCAGTATTTTCTTCATATCGTGCTGCCTTAGAATCTACAACGAGGTGCTAATGCTTTCTTCACGCTGTTTGCCTGGTAACTGTGAGGTACTCCAAATGACTAGGTAATTATTGAGGGTTTCATGATGGTTCGTTCCAAGACGAGATGTCCAACAGGTTCAAGATATCCACTTAAGTACAGGGCACAATCTCTAAAGTGCGGTCAATCATTTGTTAAGTACCAAGACTTCTAGCTATTAAGACAAAGTAAATCAATGTTTGTGCAGCATTAGAGTCAACAAGGTAGTAATGCTTTCTACAGTCCCTTAACTTGGTTACCAGCTAACTGTGCGGTTCTCCAAAGTACTAGGTGATTACATCAGGTAGCAGAATCGCAAGTTCCAAGACAGTTGGACTAACTTACAGTGAAATGTCCAACAGGTTCTAGACATTAACTATAAGTGTGGGGTATGATGTTACTTCACTAAATCACAGTGAGGTTCTAGCTACTAAACTGATAAAGGGCACAGTAAAATACCTTGATTGTTTACAGTAATAAGGTGGTGAAACAAGTTTACCTTACACTAAATTTGAATGAAATGTCCCGTTTAATCAGGAACGTGAATCGGAAACTCCACTAAGTTCTAGGTACGTCATGTGGCGTAAAATAAGGGCACAAAATACCGTCTTTTAACGTAAATGATAAGTACCAGGTAAAACAACAACTACACACCTAAAAATGTCAAGGGTTCTTCAGCAAAGAAAATGGCTCTATACAGAACCATGAACACTCAAAGAACCCTTTGCATGATTAAAAGGGTTCTTCGCACCAGGCAAGTCTTCTTCAAATTACACAGAACCTTTCTGAAAAGGTTTCGATAAAGCACTAAAAAGGGATCTGCTATTGTTACAATCTCAAGCTTATAATGACAGAAGATCCCTTTTTGGTGCCATTTAGAACCCTTTTCAAAAAGGTTCTTTATAGAACTATCAAAAGCACATTCTCCATCAATTTGAAGAAGACTTGCATTGTGTGAAGAACCCTTTAATCATGCATTCCATGGTCCTGTATAGAGCCATTTTCTTTGCTGAAGAACCCCTGAGATTTTTAAGTGTACCTGGTTAATACCTAGAACCTAAAGGACGTTTACCGGAGAGGTTAGAGCGAGGGGGTCTCTGCGAGGCACAGTGCTGTCAGGCCATTGGCAAAGCAGGCCAAACTGTGACAGGACCTTCTGCGGACCAGGTGTGAGGAGGACAAGGAGAGGAAGGAGAGTTGAAAGGCAAAGAGAAACAGTGAGGGAAAGATGATGATGTCATCGATGAAGAGCCTCCGGAGAAGGGCTCAGAGGGTGTGAGAGGCGAGAGAAGGAGGAAAAGTGTAAGCGTAAAGTGTAAGTGTGGGCGGGGCCGGATTCACGAAAGCTTTAAGAAAAAAAATCCTGCGAAGGTCCTTCAAACAAACACTAAGACGCACATAGGAATGGTCTTTAAGCGCAAGTCTCAAAAAAATAAAAAATTTAAGAACTTATGTTAAGATTTTTTTTTTCCTTACGATTTTCTTCGGAAAGTTTTTGCTGTTTTCTTATGCAGCTTACGTTGCATTTCACCAAACGACTCGAGACACATTATGAGAATTTGTATCAACGATTATTGTCCTTTAGTTTATTCGCTCAAAAAAGCAAAACAATATTTTCAAGAAGACCACTTGTCCTCAATTATTCTTAAGAAAACAGTTTAAAAAAAGAAAATAACTCTTAAGAAGTTGTTTGAAGAATAACAATTTCTCGTATCTTTTTTTTTTTTTTTTTTGCAGAGAACGAAGTGAAGAAAATAAATAAATAATTAAAACAAACATTTGCGTAGATTTTCTTTCTTAAGATGCTTTTGTGAATCCGGCCCCAGGAGTCCAAGGCCTCAGTCGTTCTGGTTGGGTAGGATGTGCTTCCTTCTACTCCAGTCACTTGGAATGATGCCAGCCAACATGGGCAGAATTGGCAATTAGTGCTCTCCTCCAAGCGTGTTGAGGCGCCCAGTGGCTTTGTACGGTAAGCAGTTTTCAAAGATGTGGTGGTGCTTTGTTTGCACAAGCTAGATTTCACTTTCCCTAGCTACCTGATGCTAAAGTAATGAAGAGAAACCAAATGGCTCGTATGACACCGTCCTGTCAACGGGAATGAATGAGGTGCAAGCGAGACCAAAAAATATAGATTTGTTTGAGAGCCACATTCTTATGAATGTTACCGACGTGACGAAAAGCCTCGACTCAAATCTAAAAAGATCGGAAAGAAAGAGTGAGGTGGAAAGGGCAGGGGAGGGTCAGAGAAACTGCCCATTTTGGCCGGAAAGTTGGTCAACCCTTGGTGCAAAGTCTAAAGAGAAAGAAAAAGCAGAGAGAGCGCCGAAGAGGTAAACCTTGAATCCAGCCGAGGGACCGGCCTGTACACTTATTTTAGAGAGATGCTAGTTTGACGGGGCTCAGAGTCGTCGGTAAGCCTCGTCGACTCGCAAGGGCATCGCTGGCCTCGCTGATCGATGCCAGATCAATGCAGCAAAGCCCAGGCCGACTCTCAGACAACAGATGGACACATTAAGGGAGACTGTGTGCGGTGGGGGGGGGTGGGGGGGGCAGGAAGGACGGCACTACACAGCTCTATTTCACCTTACACAAGCCAAGGCTGCCAGGTCGCTCAACGGAATGATTTCAGCGCTCAACTTCAAGGTAACTATTCAGCGATTCTCAGTCCGAGTGGACGAAGGTCAGAAATTCATAAGTGGAAGAACTTTGCTGTGAAGAGTGAGTGAGTGGTGTGATAACAGCATAATAAACTATCACACCTAAACACGTTCATCCACCACCTGCTCCGTGAGGGTCCATGGGGGTCCTGACCACTGAAGAACAGGGTAAAAGGGGCTAACAAAGTATCAGAGAAACAGATGGACTACAGTCTGTAACTGTGCAGCTATACAGTAAGTGGAGATGATGGACAGTGAGCACAGAAACGAGGAGGTGGTCAGAACGTCATGCCCATGTATGTCTGTCTGTCTGCCCTGCGATGGACTGGCGACCTGTCCAGGGTGTATCCTGCCTTCCGCCCGATGACCGCTGGGATAGGCTCCAGCACCCCCCGTGACCCTGAGGGAGAAGTGGCTTAGGATGGATGGAATTCATGATGTCACCACAAGTAAAACTTGTGCATTAGACCTTCCTTGCCGAGCACACGCCGGTGTTGTCTCAGCAGGAAGCAGAAAGGTTGAAATTATCACCATGCCGAATTCATGAGAGAGCATTAGGGCTTTTAAAACACTCTCCCGGGCTGTCAACCTACTCTCTCTCACTCACACACACACACACACACACACACACACACTAAATTATTTCTTCTTTCCATTTTATTTACTGTGGAAAAACAAACTAGCAGGGAGGAGAAGAACATGTTTCTAAAACTCCGCCAAAGCCTAAAGGAATTTGACCCAACCTCTCAATCATCACAGCCGACGACTCCAACGTGTCCTGAACTCACAGCCAGAGACGTTACGAATGAGGCAAGTCACTGTCTGGAAAACGAACGGAAAAGCTAGTAATGTTCACCATGGCGTCTGTTCACGGAGAAAGCCCCGCCCGTCAACTGGATGAGCCAACCGGCTTGCTGCATATGCGAACTAAACCCCGCCCCCAAGCTAGACATCGCGACAATACAAGAACTCTTTCAGGAGCGAAATATAACCTCTTAAAAAAGTTCTACACAGAATCATAAACAACACGTTCTCCATCTGAAAAGCCATTCCACCACGCAAAGAACTCAAACAAAAACGGTTCTATAGAGAACTCATGGTTCCATAAAGAACCATTACCTTTACTAAAGAAACCTTCAAGAACTTTTTTTTAAAGAGCAAACAGTTTAATTTCTTCCCCAGTGGCTACAAATAAAACGTCACACACAATCAGCTGAGAGACCTTACTACATTCTCCATCTCCAACCATGAAGGCACGAAACGGTTCTGTACAGAAAGCATGGTTCTATATAGAGAGGCCATTTCACCATGCAAGGAACCATTCAGGCATGAAACGGTTCTATACAGAACTCATGGTTCTATACAGAAAAGCCATTTATTTTACCATCATCAAAACCCCAGAAGACGTGCAGGTTCACTGGTGGCTTTGGAAAGTAAGTAAAGAGGCCACATCTGTGTTGTAGACATGACCCCTGGTTCCCATCACCACCACTGTGAAGACATCTCACATCAAACCAGTCTGACTTTGTTTACATCTCAAGGACTGAATTTTTCAGAAATTGATATTATGGTGGAGTTCCCCTTTAAAACTCACAACAGAAGCCAATGGCCACCATTTAACCAACAGTACTGGTGTGAGGACAAGACGGGAAGTCTTTCCAGAGCTGTTCTCATGACATTTTATCCAGCTTTCCAACAATGGAGCAACACAATGAAAAGGTTCCTGTTCCTATTGTTTCTTTTTTCTAAGGTTTTCTGGTATCCATGGCGATTGGGCAGAGTCTGGACTCCACCCATTCCACCACAATGATGATAAACTACCAATTTTTCCCCTCTTGGAAATTTCTGAAGGAACTAATTACACAAAACACTTGTTTTGCATAAAAATGTAATGAGTGAACTGAGTAAATCCCCAATGATTTCTATTGAAAGTCAAATCAAATCACGTTTACTGTCACATCACATTTACACAGGCGGAAAGTGAGTGAAAAGCTTAGGTGCCCCTTATAGAATTTAAATACAAAATTTATATATATATATATATATATTTATATTTATATATATATATATATATATATATATATATATATATATATATATATATATATATTTACACACACACACAAAAACATATACACACACAAAAACACACACATACAAATATAAACATACACATATGTGTGTGTGTGTATATTATATATATATATATATATATATATATATATATATATATATATATATATATATATATATATATATATATATATATATATATAAAAAAAGCTGCTGTTGGAACAAAACCTTGTATCTCCAAGTTAGTAACTTTACTGGAGAAGGAAAAAACCTACTTTACTTTTAATGTAAGAACCAGACGTCTTTCCAAGTCATTTTGGGCCGTTTCTTTTGGTCCATTCATCATGAAATCCACACACGATGTGAAGAACAACAGGCCTTTTCAAATTATATCAAAAACTGAAAAATGTCAAAAAAAAAAATGGAGATACAAGGTTTTGTTCCGACAGCAGCGAATATTTTATACACACACACACACACATATATATATATATAAAAACACACACACACAGACTCTATATACACATATCCACTAGTATTGCACTATTCCAATGTAAAGTTGTACAGTAATAAGTTATGGAATAAAACTATGAAATGTGCTTTCCACATTCTGTATTTAGGCCGAGGTATATAATAAATGAGATGCAGGTACTCAGGGACAGGATACTGATATAGAAATCTTCCAGATTATACAACATATGGATAGAAGACGTAAAGATGTCCATCTATACGTGTGCATTTCAGTTTAACAGCTTTTCCTTTTAGAAGTACAAAGAAACGTTAAAATTACTGCCCTTGGTACCACGACAGAGATGCACCAGCAGGAGATTAGGCCGAAAAACGCCAGAGTATTCCTTTAAATAGCCCGAACCGCCACAGACGGTGTCATGGTCCAGGACTACACTGAGTCCAAACTGCTTTCCCTCCGAGGCCAGCGGAATTACGGCCAATCGAGAGAAACGGACAGAAAGAGCTGTCGCATTCCCAGCCCCTCAGGGGTGCCAAACTCAATCATGAAACCCCGTGGACGGCATTCCGGAGTAGCGGTTTGTGTTAAAACCCATCGAGAGCTGTTGGTGTTTACTGCCGTCTCGCTTTTTGTTAACCGGGCTGGACTCCTCCTCGTTTTCCTTGCGATTAGGCAGGACCTGCTCCAACAGTCTGGCAACCTCAAGTGCTCCACATCAATTTGGCAACCACATGCCACTCTGCAGACACGTTGGCTGGTTACCCTGTGGTCTCATACTGCGGAAGCCGTGTGTTTTCATAGTTGGGAACTAAAACGACATGTAACAGGATTATGAAACGGGATTATGTATTTAAAGCAGAAGAAACAGTTGCTAATTCACAAGGAAGCCACTGGTGAGATACAGTTAGAGAAGAAATAACAGGGTCACCGGTCACTGCTGACTTGAAATGCAGCCAGTAATTCAGTTTGTGCAGAGGGGAACCCTCAGGGCCTTCTAGACCTTTAGAGAAGGCTGAATCATCCTGATAACTCAGACCTAAAGAAAATATATTTGTAATATATTATTTAATAGACTTAATATATACTTAATAGAGTTGAAATGTTTGCTGTATTATGGTAATACTTTTTTTTCCCCCATCAGTAAGTTTGGGTTGGAAACAAAAGGGCTGATTCAAAAACTTTCCAAACACAAAGCATCTGTATCAACCGTATGCAAGTGGATACAGCTGAGCGAGCTCTCCTATTGGTTAGGACTTCAGGAGCTGAACTGAAGGCCGTACACGTTAGATGAACTTGGGAAGCAATCGATCACGTCTCGATTGCCGATATTTGGGACAAGTTTCAAGAAACTAAGTCACTCTAAGCCAGTGATCGGCAACATGCGGCTGCAATAAAATAAAGCTCTGCAGTTTTAACAGTAAATGGTCTTAAACGCTGGAGTTAATACAGAACTGCTAACCCACCCTTTAACCCTTAAGGTTGACGAGCAGACTGCCGGTCACTATAGCAACGCAGACAATCTTGCCTAGTAGCTAACGAAAAGGCAAAGAGAAAGATTCAAGACTAATATCGAGAATTTGGGGATGAATGGAATTTTATAAATAACTCCAGCTGGAATATTAAAATATTTAATCTGCCTCGAGAAACTTTTGAATGTTTATGTTCCACCTTAAATGGCGCCTGAGGCACCAGGATGGAACATGTGGCTCCCAAGGTGGTTTGATTTTTACGGGAACTCAATAGTCCGATTATAATCAGATTTCTGCAGTTATCTGATGTTCAAACGGTCACGTAAACACCACACTCCGATCTAGACATCCAAATAAGAAATCTGATGAAGAGCTCAGTAATCAGATTTCTCAGTGCAGGTGACTCTTACTCTGATTTCTTTCGGAAGCAGAAACCTGATTATTGTCTGGCTCGTCGACTTTCCCCATTATGTAAACGCGTTGATCAGATTTTCTGCAGTTATGGGATTATTAAGTGTATATAAAACGCACTCATTGAGAGGTAACAGAAAAATTGCTAAATTACAGTCTGACTAAATTACAGTGCAATGAAGTACAATGAACCAAAATCATAGCTTCTAAACTGAACTGTGTAATGAAACTACACTTTACTTCATGCATGTTAAACTAACCTCCTACGGTCAAAATAAGCGGAAATACAGTTCTATTCATTGCATGATAAAAGAGAAGTGCCGGCTGTTCTCGTTTTTTTCACGCTCAGTCGACTAGTCAGACAAAAATATAGCTTCACCGGTTCAGGAACTTCTCGTGGAAAAGCAAACTTCCCCATAAGCAAATTCCACACAGAGATTTTCAAGCAACCTGCGTGACCAAACTAATCTTTCCTGTAATGACTCGATTCAAACACAATGCAAATGATCCGAGGATCCTGATAGCCACACATTGACCTCGTGCTGTTGCGGCACGGTATTTAGCCATCCCTGCATTTTCCTTCAGAGCTTTATTTACCAGGAAAAACTGAGGCCGAACTTGAGGGAGAAGAGAGCCACCCCTGCCCTTCACCCTCATCTCACCCCTCTCTGAAACACTTTGGTTGGCTGCCCGCCGCCACTAGAGAAATGATTAAAATATGAGCGCGAGTTAAATGGCCATGTCATCTCCATGAATCTCTGAAGCTGTAAAAGCATCCGGAGATGTGACATCTGCTGAACAAGGAGGAGAGAAAGGGAGGGAGGGAGGGAGGGAGGGAGAGAGGATGGAAGGCAGAGCGAGGGATGATGGAGGAGGAAATGCTTGTCCTTTCGGCCATTTCTTCCTCGTTTCAGCTCCAGACTCCAAAACTCGAAAGGACGAAGGACCGCGTTTATGACCATCCCAAGGATGCAGATGATTTATGTGAACCTGCACCTGTCGTTTACCTCCACCAGCCCGATGAAGCAGAGGCAGTGCAGAGTGATGCTCAGTAAAGTATAGCCTCGCCTCTAAAGTGCAGAGCTGCGCGTAGGGAAAAGCTGCCGGGTCTATCAGTTCTTGACCTTAACTGATTTTATCCGTGTCCGACTCACAAATGTGTTCATATATACCGTTGCGAGATTGGACAAGTACTAATCTCATTAAGCCTGATGAGAAAATGTGTGCGTGTCCATTTTATCAGCTCCACTGACCATATAGGAGCACTTACTACTCCAACAGTTACAGACTGTAGTCCATCTGTTTCTCTGCATACTTTATTACCCTGTTCTTCAGTGGTCAGGACCCCCACAGGACCACCCCAGAGCAGGTGGTGGATCACTCGGCAGTGCAGCGACACTGACGTGGCGGTGGTGTGTTAGTGTGTGTTGCGTTGGTCTGAGTGGACCAGACACAGCAGTGCTGCTGGAGTTTTTAAACAACCCAGTGTCTCTGCTGGACTGAGAACCAAAAACATCCATCCTGTGACCACTGACGAAGGACTAGAGGATGACCAACACAAACCATGCAGCAGCAGCTGAGCTGTCGTCTCAAGGGGTATTAAATAAAGTCAAGCTACCCTGAAAGCCACGTTTACTTGCAGCAGGGCTACTGTCATCAGTCAGATGTGGATCCTTATTCTAAAAAGAATCAATTCTGACAGTGCACGATGCATAAAGAGTCTGAAATCAAGGCTGCGCTCCAACGGTGTGCGTTTCTTGGCGTCGCCCGCTATAATTCCTCATTAGGCAGAGTGGGATTTCTGCCAGGCCTCTGTAAAGCTCAACTGACAAATTTACGCATTTGTGGGAAAAGTACTGACAGGTCGATTGCAAGGTCAGCCTTGGACGTGAGCAGGGTTTGTTCCTGCTCCTGCACAAAAGCACTTCTAATGAGACCGTTAAAGGCCTGTACTCCAGCGCTACTGAGTACGTTCATGTGTTTCTTTTCAATAAACCCGTTTTCTCCTCCCTCCCTCCCTCCCTCCCTCCCTCCCTCGTCCTCTGGCTCAGACTCTAATAAACAGTGCGGCCTTGAGGTCTGGCCCATGGGCTGGTGTGGCGGGGGTGTTCGTGTCTGTCTCTGTGTCTGTGTGTCTGTGTGTGTGTGAGGGTAGTTACGTGGGGGGTTGGGATGGAGATTTTGAATACACCAATGACAAACATCCCTCAAACAAAAGCAAGCAGGTCATGAGAATGAGGGGTGGAGGGAGAGCGAGGGGAAGAGCAATGGAAGACTGTTGTTTTTAGGACAAGCTTCATACCCCTGTAGTTACGAGGCCTGATTTATAACACGCTGTGCGCGTGCTTGTATTCAGGCCTCTGTGAGGACCACAGCACTTCAGGACGATGGGAAAGCATGAACGTTTTTGTAGCGGTGGGGACATCTGTGCACCACAATTGCCCGTATCAGGATCTAAAACACTGAGTGGGGGGAAAAAAGTAAATATCTTCGACTACAACTGAGGCATTTTTGAAACTTTGTCCACAAAACAACTCAACCGTGGTCACATGACTGGAGGCAACAATACCTCTTCAAACTCGAATGCCTCAGGAAGAACTCTGTGAACGTGCGCATCGCACATTTTAAAGCGTCATGCTAAAACAGGGACTTTCTACAAAGCGACGGAGCTGCAAACAGAGCAGCTCGACTTGCAGGTCACCAGATCCGCAACACCTCATACAGATTTAAAGCCTGATTTCTGCCAGAAAATAAAAGCTTAAGAGGTGACATATCGATGCTGTCGGGACAAAACCGTGTCTTTGACATCATCTGAAAATGCCTGTTGCCCTTAACGTTGTGTACAAATTTCATGATGAATGAACTAAAAGAAGCAGCCAAAAATGACTCAAAGACGTCTGGTTCCATAGACTTGCATTAAAAGTAGAGGTTTTTTTCCTTCTCCTGTAAAGTTTTTGGAGCATTTTGGAGACGCAAGGTTTTGTTCCGAGAACAGCGACATGCTTAGAATCACTGAGGAGTCTCAATATTCAAGCTCACGTCCCACTTAAAACGGCCGAGCGCAGTACATGCTGGTGCCTCCGCGCTGGGCTTTAATGGAGAAGTAAAGCTGAATTCAGCAGACATGCCCTCACCCCCAAACTGCCGAACACACAGAAACAACCCAGTCGCCCACCGTATTTCGGAAACAGTTCAGCTCAAAAAAGGAAAAACAGCTGAAACAGAGAGCTTCTTTAAAAATTAATTAATTAATTAATTAATTAATAGACTGGCCGAATGTGTGGACGGGGGTCACGGTATAAAAATGCAGACAATTAGAAGTATGGATACGTGTGGACGGGAACTGAAATAGCCACCGAGATGAAGGTTAGGGTCAGATATAGAAATAGCCATACGGACGTCAATGGAAGTTTGACAGTAATACAGTAATACTAATTTTAGATGCGCAACCAGCAGAGAGGCCATCCAACACGCTACACCCACCTGTTTACACTCCACCTCCACATGCACTCCGGGCTGGACGCTGTGTGCAAGTGTGTGCTTTTGTGTGTGTGTGTGTGTGTGTGTACACGTTACTTATTCTCACAGCACTAAATGAGGTCAATCTGCTCCCCCCTTGCCCTCCCGGCGATCTCCCAACCCCCACCTCTCTCTTGCTCACTCATTTCTCTCTCTCTCTCTCACTCACACACACACACACACACACACACACACACACACACACACACACACACACACACACACACACACTTGATGCATTCAAACGTTACTACAGTAGCCCGCCTTGGCTTTCAACTTATTAAAGAAAAACCCTTGCGTCTCCATGGTAACTGGCACAAGCCGTTATGACCCAAAGTCACATGATCAGCACTCATAACATGGAAATCTCAAATGTTTAGAAAGGCTTCAGAACCGACAAAAAACAGTTCTCTTTCTGATTGTAGGGGCTGCCATTCAGAGTGGTTTGATGTGAAATGCACTGCTGTTTAAAACTTCACAGCAGTGGCGTTAGGAACCAGACATCTGGAGGTTCTAACACCTCTGAAAGCGCCATCATAGAAAGCTATTAAACAAAAGGGTTGTGAACACGCTGCCTGATGCTGGACAAACCAGCCACATTTACATGCAGCCTAATAATTCATTAAAAAAAAACAATTAATAGCTCAATCAGAACAGAATACGCCCGCGTAGACACCTCAATAGGAATAGACTAGTCCGATCGAGGCCATTCGGAATACGCTTCTATCCGACTGAACGAGGTGAGCTAGTCTGCAGAGCAGACGAAGTTTATGCTCTGATCTTTAAAAGACGACGGACAGACGGACGTCCAGCTTATGTGTCTCAGAACACGAGGTCTTCCTCTCGGCCTTCTTTAATAAGGACACGTGAAGGACGTTTTCCTGAGTCTGACATCATTTTAGAGCAGTTAAAAACACAAGCACTGCTCACTGCTGCTCATCTCACTCTGACCGGACTCACGTGATGCTCGTTGTCATGGTGACGTCTACACCGAGTGGCTCTCTACGAAAGTGTGTCATTTTGGATTGGATTACTTGTAGTGAGCATGTAAACAGAGACTTTCCAGACTGTTGAGTAGAGTGAGCATAAGCACCTTAGCCTTATTCTATAGTCAGAATGCATTCATTCGAATAGGCAACAACCTCAATGTAAACACAGCCTTGTTTTCTGATAGTTCTGGCACATAAGAGGTGGGGCCACAAGATAAGTTCCTCTGCAATGAACCCCATCATACCACTCTGGGTGACTGTTTACATCTTAACGTTGCACGTCTAAAAAAAAAAATATATAACTGATGTAGTTCTTCTGTAAAAGCTCTGACCCTCCCGAAAATGCCGTCCTGCTGTTTGCAGAGGAAGAAAAGCTAAACGGATGAAGACAGGAAGCACACAACAGGGGCCCCTTTTCTGTACGTAGGATAAACCTTTTTTCCCCTCCAACCTCCACCGCTTCGTTCATAAATAAAACAAACCTTTTGTCTCCATATTCCAGTTTCCCGTTCGCTCTGTGAAGCGCGGCTGATGTACTGTGAAACATGCTCGGGCAGAAAAAGGTCCACTGCATGAATAAGTCAGAGGACGCGAGTGCGTTTCTGGAGCGGCGGAGAACGGCAGCGTCCTCGCACTTTAAAGGGAACAAAAAAAAAAAAAAAACGAACTTTTCCCACCATGTCACTGCGATTTGCACAGCGATCCCCACGAGGCCGTGGGACACAAAAACGAAGATGTGTCTGATGTCCGCGACCGCCCCCCCCTCACCCCACTTCTGTGTGCCTTGGCGGATGAGAAGCCACCAGGTGGTGGATCTCATTCACCAACATGACACCAGGTGAATACACCTACTGAAACATTTACCAGCCAGGGTAACCGGAGCCACCAGTCAGCCTTTGTAGGCCCCAGTGAGCTGGCCGAGGGCAAAACATGGTAAAAACGGAGTAAAGCGAACATCCCGAAGGCTACAAGGCCTTGATGAGCCATGACACCCTCGATCACAAAGTGCAGAATCCAAGCACTGCAGTAGATCTGTGGTCTCCAGCTTTGGTCCTGGAGAGCTACCTTCCTGCACAGCCTAGCTCCAATCACAATTTGCCACAACTGCTCCAACTAATTAACCTATTCCCACGTATCTCTTGGACCTGGCCTGATCAGATGTATTAGTCTAGAGAGGCGGGGCAAAATTCCTATCGCCAGCAAGGTAAAGACATCCAAGCTCCTCTACAACAGGGGTGCACACCTCTGGTCCTGGAGGGTCCAGGAGATGTCCAGCACAGTTTAGAGGTTTGCCTACTCAAACACACCCACTAAACCTGTCAATTAACAGATGAGTGGCTGAGCAGGTAAATCGCCAAACTGTGATGGACACTGGTCCTCCAGGACCGGAGTTGTGGATCCCTGCTCTACAGCCCCATCAAATGCTGAAAAGCTTGGAGGGTGGGATGATGCACCTCCATCTCTCCTGCGTGCTCGTTTAAAACCCGCATCACCAAAGTAGCTACATACACTGATGCCCATGTTGTTACCACGGCAACCAATGCAGACAAGCTGGTGACGCCTGAACCCACAAATCTGATCTGATCACTTGCAAATAACGGTGCGGACAGTCGTCTCGAAAGATCTAGGAAACAAATCCGACTTGCCTGCAGTCTGAACACATCTGAAGTCATCCTCCACTACGGACTGATTTGGAATACATTTTAGGCCAAAACTTTGAAGCTTAGAGTCAGAACTGTTCACAGTGGTGGTGATAGGAACCAGACGTCCACCTCTAAAAGCTCCCTCACACAAATCTATTACATGAAATGGCTATGAGTACACTGCCCGATACCCGGCGCATTGTTTCTGTGACACCTTTTAGGTCCATAATCCATTTGTTTCCATCCAAAAAGAGTGTTTCAAGGCAAAGAAAGCGGATTTCTTCCAAACTGACCACTATTTCATCATCAACGCCTCATAAAAATATGAATAACCTAAGTTCATACATACAGTAAGTTCACTGGTAGTTTTGGATAGTAGATAAAACGGCTATATTCATGGTGTACACATCACACCGCTCCCTGGTTCCCATCACCACCACTGTAAAGACTTCAGAGTCTGGGAGTTTTCTCCTCAAAGGGACCATTTCACTTCAAACCTCTCCGGACGGTAGTTCATCTCTCAACCACCGAGTTACGCAGAACTTTGGACAATTCGGTGGAGCCCCCCTTTAAATCCAAATTCAAATAAAAACGGTCAAAACGGTCGCCACCCTGTTGCTTTGCGTTAGGTTAGTTTAGCGGTTTACGGCTCAATTCATTCACACCGCTTAATTCAGTGAAGAGGTGGAAATAAAACGAGGCGAAAGAGGACAAAACGAAGGAAATGAGTGACAAAAGGAGGACAAGGGAGGCAAGAAAGATAAGACAGGTGTTTTCCATTTCAAAGAAGTAACCTAGTATCGCTAACCAGCCACAGGGCTACACCTGCCACCACCTCCGGGAAAAATACCTTGCTGGCCACACCTCAGGCAGCCTGCCTGGAAAACGGAAAATGGCGAAAGACCGAAACCGGTCAGCTCAAACCGAGAGTGGATATTCGAATAAGCAAGACGACGAGATAACGACTAGATAAACGAGCTTTAATGACGAAAAATGACTAACTTTTATAGCTTAGCTGGCTTAACTTAAGTTCCGAGAGGAATGGGAACGGGTGCTAAGGCTATTAGGCTAATATGTCGAATAGAAACAAACTCAGGGACTTTGGTCAAGTTAGCCGACCCCAAAGGAAAGGTTTCGCCGAAGTTCACAGAAAATACTTTTTTTTTTCGAATTTCGCCGTTCCACCTTAAATGGTGCAGCAGTTCCATTCTGGCGCTCAGCGCCAGAATGGAACTGCTGCACCATTTAAGGTGGAACGGCGAAATTCGAACGAGAAGCTGGCGAAAGGGAAACCAACTTGAGCCTCGTTCGCGTCGCCGCCGTTCTTACCTTGAATTATGAGGAGAAAGACCAAGCCGAAGCCGAGGAGTCCCGTGGAGCTGAGAGGAGAGTCCCACAGCATGGTGCCTCAAAAAAAAGAGTTTTCAACGCCGAAACAGGAGTTCGGTTTTTAATTAAAATAAAAAAAAAACCTTAAAAACAGGTGTCCGTGAACGAAACCGCTTAAGTCCACTCTTTCTCCTCGGAAGGCAGGAGCTGACGGAAGGTCTCTGGGCTCTTTTCCACTTAAAACCACACTTTAAAGACCAGCCTGACTCTTAAAACGGGCTCTTTTCTCTCTCTGTGTCGGGTTTAGAGACTAACACCGCGCAGCCTGAGTCCTTTCTGCCGTGTGTGTGACTGAGGTCTCTCTCTCTCAGTCTCTCTCTACCGAAACTCACATACACACACACCGCCTCCCGGCCCCTACTCCCGTGACGTCACGCCGACGTCACGCCCACAAAATCCCTGAACAATCCCAACCCGTAATATTCGGGGACTTCCTCAACCGTCCAAGCAGCTTCAGCTCGTCTGCTGCTCTACAAACACCCGATCTAGCTAACAGGTGCTTTAAAGGTGTGTTTGATAGGTGTGTGTTACCTCACAGTGCTCTCAGGTTACACCTGGCTCACCTCTTCTCCTAGTAGCTGTCCACATACATCCAAAACAAGCTGGATGTAAACTTGCTCTGGAGCATAATTAAAGGGGAACTTGACCAACATTTCTACACGTTTAAATGGGAGGAACAGCTCACAGTGGTGGTGAATGGAACCAGACGTCTTGAAGGGTTTTACCGCCTCTATTAAAGGGGAACTTGTCCAACATTTCTACACGTTTAGATGGGAGGAACAGCTCACAGTGAATGGAACCAGACGTCTTGAAGGGTTTTACCGCCTCTATTAAAGGGGAACTTGACCAACATTTCTACACGTTTAAATGGGAGGACCAGCTCACAGTGGTGGTGAATGGAACCAGACGTCTTGAAGGGTTTTACCGCCTCTATTAAAGGGGAACTTGTCCAACATTTCTACACGTTTAGATGGGAGGAACAGCTCACAGTGAATGGAACCAGACGTCTTGAAGGGTTTTACCACCTCTATTAAAGGGGAACTTGACCAACATTTCTACACGTTTAAATGGGAGGACCAGCTCACAGTGGTGGTGAATGGAACCAGACGTCTTGAAGGGTTTTACCGCCTCTATTAAAGGGGAACTTGTCCAACATTTCTACACGTTTAGATGGGAGGAACAGCTCACAGTGAATGGAACCAGACGTCTTGAAGGGTTTTACCGCCTCTATTAAAGGGGAACTTGACCAACATTTCTACACGTTTAAATGGGAGGAACAGCTCACAGTGGTGGTGAATGGAACCAGACGTCTTGAAGGGTTTTACCGCCTCTATTAAAGGGGAACTTGTCCAACATTTCTACACGTTTAGATGGGAGGAACAGCTCACAGTGAATGGAACCAGACGTCTTGAAGGGTTTTACCACCTCTATTAAAGGGGAACTTGACCAACATTTCTACACGTTTAAATGGGAGGACCAGCTCACAGTGGTGGTGAATGGAACCAGACGTCTTGAAGGGTTTTACCGCCTCTATTAAAGGGGAACTTGACCAACATTTCTACACGTTTAGATGGGAGGAACAGCTCACAGTGAATGGAACCAGACGTCTTGAAGGGTTTTACCGCCTCTATTAAAGGGGAACTTGACCAACATTTCTACACGTTTAAATGGGAGGACCAGCTCACAGTGGTGGTGAATGGAACCAGACATCTTGAAGGGTTTTACCGCCTCTAAAACCGCCCTTGCAGAACGTTACTACACAAAAATGCTCAGGAACCAGCTGCCTAAGGCCCGAGACCTCTTTTTGGGATGAAGTTTCAGCCTTAATCCATTTATTTTAATCCATTTGTGGCAGGCGGTACAAAGAAAACAGACACCTTTTAAGATTTATGGTGATCACCATTACATATAAAAACATATAAAACAGCTATGTTTGTGTTGTAGTCGCGGCAACCCCTGGTTCCTAACACCACAATGAACCATTTCACGCTAAACCTCTCTGAATGACTCTGTTTACATCACCGAATTAGGCAAAAATGTAGAGGAATCGATGGAATTCCCCTTGAAGCTCATAAGGAGGGTCATAATAGGATTTACAACCATATGAGTTGCTGTATTTCAGGCTGTAGGCTGTAGACGTGGTGTGGCATAATGTGATAAAGCGTCGCCGTAAAATATAATATGCACTTCTGAATGCTGCGTATGTCATCAGTGCTTATAGGCCACTGAAAACAGCAAAATTAGTCCTGTTCAACTGGATTTAGCGCAACGCAGCGTGTGAAAAATTGGATAAAATTGTTGTGTGTGTAGTTTTGAATAGTATTTTTGGGTTAAATGGAGCAAATGGTTCCTTTTTCTCACTTCCAACTGATCAGATGTCGGAAAAAATAGGTACTGTGTTATATTGTGTATCATTAAAGATTCTTGAAGTATGCACTATTATATTTTTGCCATATCACCCATCTGTACTTCAGCGGGGACGTTGAGAACTTCCCCCACTGCTGTCACAATTCACAAATGACGTGGTTGTGGTAACACAGAGACAGCCGAACACAACGACTTGAAACGGTTTAACTGCACTCTTAAAAATGAAGGTACTTTAAGGGCTCATCAGTAAAGAACACGGTTCTAAATGGGGCCGTGAACACTCAAAGAGCCATTTGAATGAAAGCGTTCTTCAGATTGATGGACAATGTGCTGTAGATGGTTCAATATAGAACGTTTTGGGAAAGGGTTCTTCTACTGTGACATTGTCAGGCCCGTAACTATAGAAGAACACTTTTTGGTGCTACATAGAACAAAAAAAGGTTCTATATAGAACCATACAAAACACACTCTCCATTAGTCTGAAGAACACTTTCATGAACCCTTTCAAGAACCCTTAATCATGCCCAGGGTGCTGCAGATGTTTTTTTTGTTCTATACAGCACCAAAATGGGTTTATTGTGACGATGTCGGGTCTGTAACAATAGAAAAATCTAACCTAAAAGGTTCTATGTTCATAGAACCATATAGAAAACACACTCTCTATCAATCTGAAGAGTACTTTCACAATGCAAAGAACCCTTTAATCCTGCCCAGGGTTCTTCAGATTGATGGAGAACGTGCTGTTGATGGTTCTATACAGAACCTTGTTTGAAAAGGGTTCTATGTAGCACCAAAAAGGGTTATTCTGTTGTCACAATGTCAAGCTTGTAACAATAGAAGAACCATTTTTAGTGCTCTGTATAACAACAAAGGTTCTGTATAGAACCATATGGAACACACTCTCCCTCACTATGAAGAACCCTTTCATGATTGGTTGAGAAAGTGCTGTAGATGGTTCTCTTTCGAAAAGGGTTCTACATAGCGCTAAAAAGGGGTTGTCTGTTGTGAAGATGTCAAGCCTGCAATGATAGAAGAACCCTTTTTGGTGCTAGATAGAACCAAAAAGATGCTTTTACACTGCAAAGATCCCTTTAATCAGGCAAAGAGTTCTTCAGATTGATGGAGAATGTGCTGTAGATGGTTCTATATGGAACTTTTTCAAAATATTGCTATCTATCTGTCATATATATATATATATATGTGTGTGTGTGTGTGTGTGTGTGTGTGTGTGTATGTGTGTATTCTGAATATATACATGTTGTTATATAGAACAAAAAGCACCTTCGCCATCAATCTGAAGAACTTTTCACGACGCAACGAACCCTTTAGTCATGCAAAGGGTTCTTTGAGCGTTCATGGTTCTGAAACCATTTTCTTTCCTAAAGAACCTTTAAAGAGCCGTCTTTTTTAAGTGTGTGCACAAAAAAAGGTCCATGTTTTAGGTGCTCATCTAATATGAAGTGCTTCAGCTGATTTTAAAGCTCAGTTGGTCTTAAAGCTAACATACTGACCCGGCATCCCTGCAGGCCGTTTCAGTGTCCGTGTTGGAAAAGAAAGGGTGGTATTGCGCCATCGCTAACTGAAAGTACATCATCATGAAAGTATCATCTGTGACCTGGACGATTATAGTGTAATAATGGTCCAAGGGTCATATTCCGCTGCATTATCACTCCCATGTGATACGAAGGACATGTAATATGTGCAATACAAAGTTCATGTTAAATCTGTTTGGGTCTTTGTCTTAAGGACTGTCCACAGCACAGTTCTCGTATAGGTACCACACTTAATCAGCTCATATGAACTGTCTGCTGTCCAGCAGTTCAGGACTTAAAACAGAAAACAGGCTCATTTTTCTGCTCGCAGTGAAACTATTAGAGCTGGATCTAAATGGCCTGTGTGGCGCTGCATGCAGAAGCAACAGTGCCCCCCACCTGCTGCAGCTGCATCTACACACAAACAGCCCCATCACTCACTCGCCGTGAGTTATCGCCCCACATCTCCTCATTTCTGCTTCACATCCACGGGCAACATGTTCCTCTTTGCAGAACACCTGTGAGCAATTTGCTGAATAAATAACTGTGAGGAGCTCTGAACGCTGTTGCATTCAAAACAGGGCCAGTGCACATCCGCACACTCATAAATAAAGGTGCCGGAATGGGTTCTTTTTGCAGTGCCATAAAACAGGGGTTCCCAACCTTTCGTGTAACCCTTTCAACACAAACGACTTGCCTTAACCCCTCAAAATCACCGGATTATTACATACTAAGCCTCATTACTCAGTAACTACAGGGATTTCAGTGCAAACCCGGCTGAGCTATTCTTAGGTTATGGAAGTGTGTAATGACACTTTGGGCCTGCCGGTGGGCCTAGGCCATTTAGGGGGGTTGAGCGCTTGGGATTAAGATTTAAATAGGCTGAATGAAGCAAATTGCTATGCATTTTTGAATAAAGAGTTTTTGTGGACAGGTTTGCGTGTTTGCTTCCCAAATACCTTTTCAAATAAGCTTCCATTCGAACACGTATCACACACTTAAAATGAGAGATGCAGAATGATGTAGTAGCCTCCGCTGTCATACCTTCAGTAAATTACATGTCTTTTGTGCTCATGAGGTCACAGAGTTGGATTTGGCTCTTTTATTTGTTAAAAAAAGTATATTTTTAATTAAAATTTGGTTTGACTGACATTTTCATCACAGTCTCAGAAACCCCATCTGCGATGCCACCACAAACCCCAGCATGGGAAGCCCCACCACAGAAGAACCACTTGTGGTTACATTAAAAGATTTCGCTCGATGGTTCTTCAGGTAACCGTTTTTGTGAATCAGTTGAGTGTAAATAACTTCCACATGATGTAAAGTTTCAAGGAAAAAAAACTTGGTATAGTTCAGGGTTCGGCAACCCAAATGTTACGAAGAGCCATTTTGTCCTTTCAACAAAAATCAGAGCACCTTGTTAGCCACAACATTTTACCACCTTGGCTGTAAACATGCCTCCGTATGTGCTGATGTACTAGTATGGTCTAAAAATGTAATATAAACGAACATACAGAGACACTTAGCTCAGCTATAGCTGCTGTTCTCACATCTCCAGCAGGAAACTGTTCCACAAAAGTAGAAGTTTCTTGTAAAAAGTCTCTCAACATTCGACTTTAACGAGGCTGAAATTGCTTCTCATTCGCCAGCTTCTTGTTTGAATTTTCCCGTTCCACCTTAAATAATCCCTGCGGTGTCAGAATGTAACTGCTGCAGCATTTAAGGTGGAACGGGAGAATTCGGACAAGAAGGTGGCGAATGAGAAACTTCAGCCTTGCGACTTTTTAGTGTTAGTTTCTCGTTGTCAGAAAACCAGATTATAAACACAAAGAAGTCCACTCATCTCCAAATTATCGATGTTAGTCTTAAATCTCTCTCTATGCTGTTTCTTTAGTTGCTAGCTGGGCGAGACTGTTGTCTGTGTTGCTATGGTGACCAGCAGTCTGCGCAGATCTTCAGGGTTAATGGGTTAAGTTCTACATTAACTCCAGCGTTTAAGACCTTTTACTGTTAAACTGTGATGATTGATTGATTGATCAGCAGAGCTTTATTTTACTGTAAAGGAGGATTATTTTATTATTATCTACTGATCTGATTCAGCTGCGGAGCCGCAACAGGGCAGTAAAAGAGCCGCATGCAGGCCGAGCCCTGCTGGTATAGAGCCTTACCATTGTGAAGTTTCTTTAAACAAAGTTCTTCACTCTCAGAAATCTTATTTCAAACATTGTTCTTTAGGGAAACACAAGTGGCATTACTTAAAGAACCCATTTCACCCCTTTCAAGAGTATAGTTGTGCCTAGAACACAACCCAGTCATTATGAAACTGAAAACGAGTGAGCGGAGATTGAGACTTGGTGGGCTGAAGACTGTTGGGCTCCCTAAGAGTATCAGATGGCTGTGGTTAAAGTGATTGTTTTTTCCCCAAAGTCGGATATTCCACCTTAACCCAAATGTGGTTGACATGCACTTGTGTGGTGTCTGAAGTTTTCTTTTCATTCTGCTCTGGAATTAATAATTAACCATCTTAGCCTTGCTTACACTCTCAGAAATAAAGGTACTAAACTGTCACTAGGGCAGGACCCCTCTTGTCACTGGGGTGGGAGCCTCAAGAGTACATCTCAGTATCTTTATTCAGGGAACATAACTGAACCCTAATCCACTGAAATGATATTTTCTAAGCTGGACTGATTCCACACACTCCGTCTCGCCTCCAAGCTTCTGTTCTACTGGTCTGTTTTAAAACAATCGGTTATGAAAAGGTCCAAATATGAACTTTTCACCTGGAAAAACTGATTTAAGGTTCGCAATCAGACCTTAAAACCACTGTAGAACCTTTGATGGAACATTTACATTGGTTGTACCTTGATGACGGAAAAAGGTACCTGAACAGAACCTTTATTTCTAACGGCGTATGTGGTTTCTGACGCTGCTTGACACACTATTATCTATAAAAGTGGACAAAAGTAAGGGCTTCCATGTGGCTACTAATACAGGTTTTACCTATCTGACATACAGTTTGCACAGAGCAAATTGATGTTGCATAAGTTTCCATTAAATTGTTAGTGATGTTAGCTTTCTAGCTTCAGTGCAGAAATAAAGAAGCAAACATGTCTTGCCTGATTGACCACATTTGAGGCAAGGAGGAATCTGGGTAAATAATTTTTTTGGCCCTCGATTTAGTGCTGCCGTAGGCCAGCCAAGTCAAGCTTTATTGACATTCTGCTCATCACAGTCAGGTGTTGAAAGAGGAACAAAATACAGCTGAACAAAATACCCCTGGAGCCACAATGCTACACTGAACACACAACAGCAGCCAACAAGAGGATACAGTGACAACAGCACAACAAAATAAATAAAATACATACAGGCAACACATTTTTGAGTGCACTATAAGATAAACAATGCAAACAGTGTATAGTCTTTAGTAGCAATGGCTATTCTGTAGATATAGATCGTATTATTTGTGAAGTTCATAAAGTTTCATCAAGTTACAGCAACATGAGAAGATCAATGCAAATCACATATAGTTATTAGGAAATAGCAGGAGGACCAACAACACTGTAAATATACAAATGTGGGCTCGAACGCAGACGAATATTTAGGTGCACAGTAGGGATGCCCATTCTGTCAGCTTCTTCATAGCTAGCCGTCATTAGTCAGTGCTAACCATGAACTAGCAAGCCTAAAATCAAAATCGAATCAAACCTCAATATCAATTATAAAATGGATGGTTAAGAAATCTGATTGGCTGAGCTACAATCGAAGCTGTTGTTGAATCTGAAGCTCCCCGGACAAAAAATGTGTCACCTTGCGTGTGAAAGGTGGTAGTAACTTCAGGCTCTTGTAGATGGTGTTGCATGAGGATGATCGGGCTATAAATACCTGTGGGGTGTGCAACAGGATTCATAGATTGAGAAAAGGTGGTACAGTGCAGTGAATGTCTCATTTGATGTGTGGAAAATGGGTCATAAAGCAGATATTAATGATTGGCAAAAAGTAGGGGCTCTAAAGGCCACAGTGTGCAGGAAGTAGCTGAATTTGCAGGTGTATTTAAGTGTACGGTCATGCAGGTCAACCAGCAGAGGCAAAAGTCCCAGTCTACAGGAAATTCGTCAGAATTGTGGCTGAAAGGCGAAACTGATGGACAGGGACCGCCAGCATGTTTCACTGCTTGTGAATAAAAATCTTCTGGGGAAGAATTGCTTCTAGAAGTCTATGCAGGTCCTTCACAACCAATTTCCGAAAGAACTACATACCATTTACATAAGGAGCAGAGCAGTTTGCAAGAGGCCTTTGCTCACTTCTGCTCACAAAGTTGCTGGTTACAGTGGGTGAAGAGACACAAAAACTGTTCATTACTGGAAATGCGTTATCTGGTCAGATGAATCTCGTTTCTGCCTGTATATGAATGATGCTGACCTCCGTAAGCCTTCAGTGAGGACTGCGTGCAAGGTATGGTTCAGGCTGGAGGAGTTCTGTGATGTTCTGAAGGTGTTTTAATGATCGGGAAATGGGTCCTTTGGTTGAGGTGACAGTAAATTTGAACCACAGTGCCAACATTGAACTGCTGGACAACCAGGTTTTTGCTCATCATTTTACAGAGGAACATAATATCCCTGTATTCCAAGATGACAATTCTTGCATTCACAGGGCTGCTTGGCATGATGAACATTCAGGAGCTTTCACACATCTGGACTGGCCCACAAAAACACTAGATTTGAATCCTCTAGAAAATCTGTGGGACTACCTGGAACAACAAGTAAAACGCCAGGGAAGGCATCCATGAAATCTGGTGAAACTGCACAATTTTTTGATGCAAGAGTGGCTGAACATTGATGCCACCTATATCCAGAAACTTTTCCAGTCCATACCAAATCAAATCGCAGCTGTTATTCATCCTGGTGGAGGTTGGGAGTAGTCATGGGCTGGAGGTTAGGGAACCAGCCCTGTGACCAGAAGTTCGCCGGCTTGGTCCCCTGTGCCGACAGCAAGAGACCAAAGTGCCTTTGAGCAAGGCATCTAACCCCGTGCCGTGGATAGGACTGCCCACTGCTACCGGGCAAGTGTGCTCATTGCCCTCTAGTGTGCATGTGGTGTTTCACTGCACAGATGGGTTAAATGCGGAGGTGAAATTTCCCCATTGTGGGGCTAATAAGGGTCACTTAATTACACACTATTAGGTACATTCTACTCAAAAGTGACCAGAGAGCTTATTTAACGCACACACTTATGAGTGTATGTATAAACTGAAGTCTATATTCACGCAGTGAGATATTAAAAAGTGTGTATTAATAAGTGCTCCTTGTGTGGAACATGAAACATACTACCGACAGGTGGAACCAGGCATAGGGTCTAAAACCGTATTAGACACACCCTACATAAAAACCCGATTATGTTTAAACAGAGGGCCTGACAACTATGTGATGACAATTTGACCAAAAACTAAAAAGCTAATGATGATGGGCTTCTGAAAGTATTAATTACTGTTATGAGGCAAAAGTTGAGTTTTTGAATTGAGAAGAATGATGAGTAGAATAACAGCAGTGTAAACAAAGTAGTACTAAAATAATTGCATTCAGCAATAATACGCTCACACTCCACAGATAAACTGTGTGAGCATTATGAGCATTAGGCCTAGCAGAGGATGCTGTGGCTTTTTGCAGAATCTTGAGATTTTTCTCATCTTGAGATGTTTAATATGTTCCCATGAGGTGGAGGAGGCTGCGTTATTTTCCATATCAAAGTCTCATCTATTGCCAATTTGTTTGGCTGATGAGACAGAGGACACCTTATTTTAAATAGCTACCTTCTGTGTGTGTGTGTGTGTGTGTGTGTGTGTGTGTGTGTGTGTGTGTGTGTGTGTGTGTGTGTGTGTGAGCCCGTGATTAAGCTGATGACGGAGGTGGTGCTCTCTACCTGCCAGCCTAAGCTCCGTGGAGCCTCGCTGAAATTGAACGCTGGCAGCTCTGCTGATTGCTGGAACAGCCATGGGAGCTCCATTTCAATAATCTCTTCTGTCTCATCAGAACATTACGCATCCCTCTCTCCATCGTCTATCCTCCCATATGACTGTTTATGTACAGGGGCATGACATCCATGTAAACCTCACAATGATGGGAATTGCGCCGTTTTCCAACCGCTGCTCCGCACGTTCGAGTGACAAAGTGGGGAAAAACATGGACACCTCAGTGAAAGCGAGTACTATTAGCTGCAAACTAGCCAGCTAACATTAGTAATGTGGATCACGCTGCCAAACTGGTTCAAAGTCAGAGGTGAAAACACATCACAGACTTTTAACTGACTTGGACTTTAGACTAAAATCCATTTGCTTTGAGTGACCATGTTCCTTAATTATGTTTATTTTAGTAAAATAAATGACTGAATAGTCCATTTTGTCTTTAATAAAATAAGTACAACACTATCAAAACATTTTTTGGTAGTAAAAATGTTAGCAGAACCTAAAAAACACTAGCAAGCACATGAGTAGCAAACACAGCTTTGAACAGTTATATACAATTTAAAATCTGAACAGCAATCCTAAGCAGCTGCTTATGTCGCTTATCAGGTAGAGCCAACGTAGCCAGTGAGTATATATCTGGGACTCAACATAAAAGTAATTGAATGAGTTTGTAGTTTGTGTAATATTTACCCTGTGAATCTCTATATGGATTCAAGCCAAAGGTTGTTTTAGCCTAAAGCTTAGAATATAACATTGGCCCAGCGCAAATTTATCACAAATGCACTGAATGCCACTGGCTACAGTGAAACTGTAGGGCTGGAGTGAAACTGCTGGTGTGAATCTGTGGCTCTGCGGCTCTGGAGACAGATATGATTGTGGTTTGTTGTTGGGATAACGCTGGACTTCAAAAGTATGATGGTATTTTAATAAAAATTGTAAAAAGTAGACTTTGAGAATGTTGTAATATTTTGAGAAAAAAGTCGTAATATTCTGAGAAAACAGTCGCAGTAGTCCTGATGTGCAGGAGAGACCAGGAGACTGAGTGTTTCTTTATGGGTGAAATTGATATGAATTGTATTCCATATGATATGAAACTCCACCAACTCCTCAACGCCCCTCATTTTATTGCGATCTTTCCCTGGATCTGGCACTTTAATGTCATTAAATGTTTTTTTTTTGTTGTTTTTTTTTTCTAGATAGTACAACATTTTTTCTCGGCATATTACGGCTTTTTTCTCAAAGTCTACTATTTTTATTTTTATTAACAGTGGCCCTAAAACGCCGTCGTACAAAAGTCACTACACTTGATTCAGATGCATTTGTGCTCCACTACACGTTTCACTTCCACAGTCTTCATTAGCTGCTGTCCTACTTTGATGGCTTTGAGTTTTTCCCCCTATTTGTGTTCCACCCATAATCTTTCTCCCTCACCTATCTCCTTCTGCCCCTCTTTCTCTATGCTTTCATCTTCTGTTTCTCTCCTTCTCTCCCTCTCTCCCCTCTGGTCAGCTCAGAGGTAATTAGGAGCTGATGTGGTACGAGCGCTCTGCGGCGGTGATAACTCTGTTAGCTTTAATTAAAGACATTTATAGGGCTGTAAAGACATTTAGCCTAGGAGCTAGAGACCAACTCAGATTATAGGCCCTTAAATTCTCACTCTTGCTTATCCCTACCCCAGTGCGCACACACACACACACACACACACACACACACACACACACACACACACACACACACACTCCAGTGCACACAGCTTTTTTTTACCTTGTGACTCCAGATAAAAGTCTTCTCAGTTAAGTCCCACGGCTCACCAATGACTTTCATACTGTTAGAGAATCTAGTGTGGTCGCCTAAATCAACTCTAAAGCCTAAGAAATGGATTTCTATGGGCAGTCGGTCAAAAACCAGCTTCACCCCAGTCAGTTTAGGTGTACTATTTTAATAAACATCGAGATTGCTTATGATATGGAAATAATGGTAGAACTTTGATTGTACAGATTGAACAGGGAAAGTTTTGTTTACACTGTAAAACCTGAAGTTAAAACCTGAGTTAAGTCAACTCAGGACTGAGCACTGCCTTAAATGACTCAAATCATTTGATCATCAGTAATTCCCAGAACTGAATATGAACAAAACATATTATCATTAGATCATTAGAATGAATATTTCACTTACATGTTATAGCTGCACTTACTCAACTCACTTTAGTTCACATTGTAGTGCCGAAACAATGACACCTTAATATTTCTCTCGACCGCCTCGCCGAATGCTGACAGTTCAGTCCAGACCACAGATGTAGTCTCTGTAACTTTGAACCGCAACAGAACGACACTCAAAAAGTGGCAACTTGGTAATTCAGCTTTCTCAATGCTAATTTTTGGTCAGAAAATTGAGGAAAGTTACGAGAAAAGCTCAAAAAAGTCCAAATCATTTAAATAGAAAGATTTATGCGATCAGATTAATTCACTCATACAGAATACCCCAAATAGCTCAACCAGTAAGTCAACTGAAATGTTATCTAGAAGCATTAGAACATGTTCCACTTGTGCTGAGGACACCATCATATAGATGGTCATATAGATGACCATCTATATGTGCAAGCATGGATTTGCTACACTCAAGTCACACTGAAGTCACAGTGGGTCTGTTTGAGGTGTGGATGCAGTGTGGATTGTCCATGGAGATCATCATGCTGTGTCCATCATCCATCCACACTACATTTTTAACAATAAAAATAGCATTTTATTGGCCTGTCTGTATTTTATTGTTTGTCTGTGTCAACTTAAATAAAAATATTAAATATTACACATTTAAATAAAGTTACCTTATCTAAAAATATGCTAAAGAAAAAAAAAACAATAATTCTCAATGACTGGGTTATTATCTCACCAATTCATTTTTGAGTAAGTTTGATTTTTTTCAGATCAAGTTACTCCAATTTTCTGTAGTGTTTAAGTTCATTTAGTGGTTGTGTGGTGTTGATGTGTTTGTTACTCAGTGGTCTGGTGGGCCTGCCACATAACAGTTTATGTAAAAATACCAGATGTTTAAAATATCACAAGTGGTCAGTGTAGTGTTCTCATTTAGCAGCTGTAGCCAGTCAGCAGCCTGTCTATGTTATCCACACACACACAAGGTAGCTATTTAAAATAAGGTGTCCTCTGTCTCATCAGACAGATCTGAAGACCACACAAGGGTTCGTACTTTCATTGAGATGTGCAGTCTGGTTTTACACTGTAGTTTAGAAGAGCAGTGGTAGTGGTAATATTTTCTAAAGAATAATTTGTTGATATTGATATGAAGTTAGCATTAATAAAGTTAGTGGCCCCATCCTCAGTACTGCTACTCTGAAATAGTGTCTTGTTCTCATTAGACTATTTTGTTTGCCCCCCCCCCAACCCAGGAGGATAAGCGGTGTGTGTGTGTGTGTGTGTGTGTGTGTGTGTGTGTGTGTGTGTGTGTGTGTGTGTTTTGTTTGCATAAAACTGCATTGGAAAGTTGAACAGTAAATCTTAACCAGCCACAAACAGGAAAACCACAAAGGACAGTTACTACTTACCTGGTTTTTATGCAGTTGTTACAAGAATCTGAAGAATCTGTGAAGAATTATAAATGAAATAATTAAAAGCTGCATGGACACAAGGATGTCACTGTTATATGGAATTAAATACTATCAAGGATATAATTCTCATTTGTTTATTAATACTGCTAAAGCTGAAAATAAGCTGTATAGCAGACCGTGCTGAGCAGTGTATTCATGTGTATTTCAGACTATAAATCCTGATGGCCTTAGGACGCGGCTATATCTGTGGTGCTTGTTTACACAGTGTCTTCAGTTTAGTACTGTTTTTAACATCACTGAATTCGTGACTGGATCAGTGTGCGAAATACCCCCTTGGCATTCGGGAGGGTCTCATGTTGGCTGGCTATTGCAGCATTAGCTGGCTGCTCACTCACCATAGCGGCACTGATGCTTGTTTCAATGGCAACAAAATGTTTATCAATTATTCTTTTGGAAATGCTCTTTTGTCTTGAGCTTGAGAAATGAGTACCAGCTCACTCTTTCCACCAAACTCTTGGAAAATTGGGCGAAGTTGTCAGATTTAAAGATCTGCTACAGCATATTATAGGGTTTATCAGAGATATCCTGGCCATAGTTATAGTTGCTAGGCTGTGAAGGACCAACTGGGTGCACCAGATCGATACACTGCCACCCTGAGGCAGAGCAGTGCTGCAGCTCTAGTTAGTTAAGAATTCCAAAGACAGAACCTCACTGGTTGCGGGTGAAACAGACTAAACAATGAGCTTTCCATGAATTTGCACTTCCGCCGTTATTTTTTCTAATGGACAGCATAACGTCTTAATAATTTTGTTTCCAGGAAACACCCTAAAGAGGTTAACTAGGGACCCCTTAAATGTTTCACTTTACTCAAGATTACGCAAAGGACCTCGCGAAAAAAGGAGGAAATGGGGACAATAAGAACCAGATGTGTCAATAGACATGCCCTGTCTAGGCTGGCCTAGGGGAGCTCATTAGCTAACTTAGCTAGGCTAACTTTGCAAAGTAATGCATTTTCATTGCATTTGAATGTAATGAACAGAACTTTGTGAACACGTCTGTAAAGACCCGCTTTGTCTGGCTTAAGATTCAGGCTTCGAATGAAAACCATGATGCATTGCTCTTTTGTTGTTGCTAGCCTTTAGCCTTTAATTTGCTAACCAGCAAGCTAGCAGAGTAACATGATGATGACATCAGCAGGCTTCAGTCAAGCCAGTCTAGTCGGTTTGAACATAGGAAAGTCAATTGACACATGAAATATTTTCTATATATTTACGTATTTCATTGCTTTATTGTTCTAAATAGTTTTTCTCACAGGTTTGTTCGATTTGAACACGAACTTCAGTCAAATCGCAATGATTTCTGGGCACGTTCTGCTGCTTTACATACCCTCCCCTCTCCTAGGGGTTGTCGTCCAGCTTCACTCAAGCCAATATACTAATGGAACAGTCCTTAAGACAATGTCAAGGGATTGATTCCCCAGACGATAAATGATGAGGGGATTTTAAAAATGATACTGAGATGGAGGGAGTGACAGTGGTCCCTCTTTTCCAACTGGCCGGTCACAATGTCTGAAAGGGCCTGTCAGTCCCATGAGTCACTATTGTTCTACCATAAAGGAGAGTATCGTTCTATTTTCACATAAAAGATATTTAGTTTCTATAAAATGCAAGCCAGTCTTTTTGGGCAAACAACAAAAAGCCATTGTGACGTTTCAGTTTCATTCTTCTTTGTTGCACATTTATTGTGCAAAAAACCGTCTGCAGACTGTTCGACTGTTTTCTTCCCATGGAGAACAGTGTGTATGTGTGCATGCGTGAGTAGTTTCGTCTATTTATCAATCCCTCACAGCAGTGCTGGCGTTTTCCTGTGTGAGTGCGCACACATAAATGAACATGGCAGTGTGTATGTATGTGTGTATGCGGTTTCCACAGCTTCCTAGCTGTCAGACTTATCTCGCTTGACAGTATTTGTCCCGTCTTGGCTTTATGTGCATCAACCTTTCCTGCATGATATTCACACCCCACTGTACTTCGCTCTGTTTGAGAACATCGCCAGAATTTGGCAGTATGAGAACTTATTCTCTTTGTTTTGTGCTCGTTTACATGTGTCTCATACTTTCATCTGCACCAGACAGAGGTAGGCTGTGCTATTCTGTTCTATTTTTCTAGAAAAGCATATTAATAATAGCAATAATAGCGCATGTACGTCTTAGGAGAACATGCCATTATTCCAAGCATATAATAGCCATTAATAGAGTATGGGGGTCCAGTTTTGGTCCCAAAGTGATGGGTCTGGCATGTTTTGGAGGGTGTTCTGTTCGACAGACTTGCCCTTTTTGAAAGTTTGGAAACCAATGAATGTTTTCAGTAACAAAAAGAATTTGGTGGCATACACCTGTATAATATGATGGCAATATGCAAATAGCATTTAACTTAAAAATTAAGAAATTATTATTCGTTATTACTATTATTATCTACTGAGCCTTAGATGATTCTAGATTGACTGAGATAGCTATAAATATACATAAAGTTAAAGTTCAAATAAAACTGAACACCCATAACAAAATCTCAATAGAATGTATGTCACTGTAACCTTGTATCTCCACAATAGTAACTTTACAGGAAAGGAAAAAACTTTACTTTTAATGTAAGTTGAGGGAACCAGACCATTTTTCCAAGTAATTTTGGGCCGTTTCTTTTGGTTGATTTATCATGAAAGTAACACACAATGTAAAGGGCAGCAGGCATTTTAACATTATGTTAAAAACTGAAAAATGCAACGTTTTCTTCCGACAGCGATATACATAATCCCTCATACTTCAAAAGTGGTCAAATAAGAAGTTGACCAGATACGTTTGGCAGATAAGTTGCCAAAAATATAGCAAATAGACACTTACAGTATTTTTGTAGCATTTATTGACTGTTCCCAAACTTAAAATATTGAATAAAACATCTAAAAAATGCATCAGCTGGCTACTGTATAATATAGCAATCAACATTATAGTTAACATTGTATAGAAAATAATTACAAAATGATTCCAAAATTATAAACAATAGTTCACACAAATAAGAAAAAAACCCTGTATCTGTTAGTAAAGCATGTCAAAAATGTGTGAGTTGTAGCCAACAACTGGACAGATGTGGTCATAGCGCAAGAGGGCAGACCCGTCACCCTGCCCTGCTCTGATGGACCGGCCACAGTCGCCGAACAGGTCACCTGGATGATGATGCGGCCTGAAGAGAAGCACTGGACATTACTGCTCTCGGTGAACTCTAGCAGGCGGCCTGTGGACAGACTCCTGAGCAGTACACATGGCAGAACATTCGAGATATTCGAAGATGTGTCACTGCAATTCATCGCCACAGCAACAGATGGAGGGCGGTACTCGTGTCTGATGCAGCAGAGAGGCAGAAAGCTGAAGGAGAAGATCATTCTTCTGGCTCTTCTTAAATGTTGAGTAATCCCCTCGATGTCTGACATGGACAAAATGCCAGTATTGTGATTATATTGTGACATATTACTATTGCACCTTCACACATTGGCGAATGAGTAATGTGACATGGTTAAAAATGGACCTGCATCATTTTGAACAGTACAGTTTACCTTTATAGTTTGAATGATTCATCAAAACACCCTCATAAACACCCATCTACAGCTGTGATTTGTGTAAGCGCTCCACTAGCTGTTCATCAGTGGGCAGTTGACAAGTTGTGCATGGAGCCGGATTAGTTTTACTAGGGGAGGTACCATAATGTGCTTCCCAATATGGTCCCTGATTTTAATATGAAGTGTATTTTAGCTAAATCTGGAGCTCCCTCAGTCACAGCAATCCTGTTATAATCCACCTTATGAATTTATAGAAATATATACACATATACGCCATCCTGTACCAATCGGCTAGTCAAGTCCCACACAAATGACATAACACAAACTCAACTGGTAAAACTAATTTGGCTCCAATAACTCTGAAAACTCCCTGTTTCTCTCAGTGACCCTAGCTCCTGCTCCTCCCATCCCTTTGGGCAGTACGGTGAGGTTGACAGCTCAGGTTTCTCCTTACTATGCTGTTGCCGGTGGGATGTGGCTGTCGCCCGCAGGTGTCCCATTACTTACTGTGGTTCCCGCTCAGGGCACCCTGCTCACCAAGTTGCCGCGGGTCAACCGTGGAGACAATGGCCTCTACATCTGCAGCATCCACGTTCAAGGCCAGAGCAGCAAGCCTGAATACAAACACACACTGAATGTGACAGTGAATGGTGAGATGCCACTTCATTTCGATTAGGGCTTTCATTGGGCCTGAATTTTAAACTAGACCAAACTCAAACAACATTTTGTTTGAATCCGACTGCAGCCCCACAAAAGTCTGTCTGAACCCGACTGTGTCCTGACAAAATTCTGTCTGAACCCGACTGTGTCCTGACAAAATTCTGCCTCAACCCGACTGCGTCCTGACAAAATTCTGTCTGAACCCGACTGCGTCCTGACAAAATTCTGTCTGAACCCGACTGCGTCCTGACAAAATTCTGTCTGAACCCAACTGCGTCCTGACAAAATTCTGTCTGAACCCGACTGCGTCCTGACAAAATTCTGTCTGAACCCAACTGCGTCCTGACAAAATTCTGCCTCAACCCGACTGCGTCCTGACAAAATTCTGCCTCAACCCGACTGCGTCCTGACAAAATTCTTTCTGAACCCGACTGCGTCCTGACAAAATTCTGTCTGAACCCGACTGCGTCCTGACAAAATTCTGTCTGAACCCGACTGCGTCCTGACAAAATTCTGTCTGAACCCAACTGCGTCCTGACAAAATTCTGTCTGAACCCGACTGTATCCTGACAAAATTCTGTCTGAACCCGACTGCGTCCTGACAAAATTCTGCCTGAACCCGACTGTGTCCTGACAAAATTCTGTCTGAATCTGACTGTATCCTGACAAAATTCTGTCTGAACCCGACTGTGTCCTGACAAAATTCTTCTGAACCTGACTGTGTCCTGACAAAATTCTGTCTGAACCCGACTGTGTCCTGACAAAATTCTGTCTGAACCCGACTGTATCCTGACAAAAGTCTGTCTGAACCCGACTGCGTCCTGACAAAATTCTGCCTGAACCCGACTGCGTCCTGACAAAATTCTGTCTGAACCCGACTGCGTCCTGACAAAATTCTGTCTGAACCCGACTGTATCCTGACAAAATTCTTCTGAACCCGACTGTGTCCTGACAAAATTCTTCTGAACCTGACTGTGTCCTGACAAAATTCTTCTGAACCTGACTGTGTCCTGACAAAATTCTGTCTGAACCCGACTGCGTCCTGACAAAATTCTGCCTGAACCCGACTGCGTCCTGACAAAATTCTGTCTGAACCCGACTGTGTCCTGACAAAATTCTGTCTGAACCCGACTGTATCCTGACAAAATTCTTCTGAACCCGACTGTGTCCTGACAAAATTCTTCTGAACCTGACTGTGTCCTGACAAAATTCTGCCTGAACCCGACTGCGTCCTGACAAAATTCTGTCTGAACCTGACTGTGTCCTGACAAAATTCTGTCTGAACACGACTGTGTCCTGACAAAATTCTGTCTGAACACGACTGTGTCCTGACAAAATTCTGCCTGAACCCGACTGCGTCCTGACAAAATTCTGTCTGAACCTGCCTGTGTCCTGACAAAATTCTGTCTGAACCCGACTGTGTCCTGACAAAATTCTGTCTGAACACGACTGTGTCCTGACAAAATTCTGTCTGAACCCGACTGTGTCCTGACAAAATTCTGTCTGAACACGACTGTGTCCTGACAAAATTCTGTCTGAACACGACTGTGTCCTGACAAAATTCTGTCTGAACACGACTGCGTCCTGACAAAATTCTGTCTGAACCCGACTGTGTCCTGACAAAATTCTGTCTGAACACGACTGCGTCCTGACAAAATTCTGTCTGAACACGACTGCGTCCTGACAAAATTCTGTCTGAACCCGACTGTGTCCTGACAAAATTCTGTCTGAACCCGACTGCGTCCTGACAAAATTCTGTCTGAACCTGATTGTAGCTCATCAGAATTACATCATAACCCAAACATAGCCAAATCTCTGTCTGAACCAACTGGCCTCATGGGCATCTCTGCCAACGATACCAGTGACTCCAGAGTGCCAGATTAAAAACTGTTAAGGTAATAAAAGTAGAGATAAAGAACACAGAAAAAATGAAAACAGGTGGGAGATGGGCTGTTTGACAAATGTATGTCAAACGTATGACAGACAATGTCAGAACCTGATCAAGCTTGATATGAACAGTCAGGTCCTGTTGGGTACGGCTAAGTATTTCAAAGTCTGACCTTAACATACCACTCAGTTCGGTCACACCCTCATACTGCAACTGTCATTCCAATCTGCCTTGTGCAACTTTTAAGTTACTTCACCTGGGAAGGTGGTATCAGCACACCCTGGATCAGCGCGGTTATTATAGCCGGCTGGAGAACATTTCCTAAGACCAGGCTGAAGGTTTAGGCAGACGGGTTCCGGATTTCGTCCTTTCAGGCTTTTGCCCATTCTCAGACTGATCGGTAATCTCCAGGCTGTAAAATTTGAACAGGAAATTGACAGTCACCAGCTTAAATATCAGACCATTGTACTCTCATGTGGATTATATACCTCAGTTGATTACTCAGCAATGCACAGCATCCTGAATTCCTAGTGAGGGAAATGACTTCAGGATCAAAAACAGTCAACTCTGCTAATGGTGGCTAGCCACGTGCAAAGAAGACTGGTTTTTAGAAGAAGACTGGAAACATTGGTGGAACATAACAGAAGATATATCTCAATACTTTAGATCTTTAACCCCTTACCAGTTTTAAAACACCCTTCTTTAACCTGAGAACAGCTCCTTTAGTTTACATTGAAGTCCCTGTAATTACTGTATATTAAGCCTTTGTATGAAATAAACCTGGATTGTTAAGGAGTTACCATCTATATTGTCTTCAATTGCTGCTGATTTGATGACTTTAACGCTGAAGACATTAACATTAACAAGTCTCAGTAACAACTCTGTCCCTTTCTCATCTCTTCCTCAGCATGGGAAGCAGCAAAATTTCCAAATATTAAATACGGTAAGACCATCTTTCTTCACTCTCCCAGCCACAGCCAACATGATTTAGCACCCACTCCAACCTCATTTAAACTCAAAGCACAGCCTGGTTCCACCTGAAACCATCCAAGCATTCCACACAATAACCCCAGTGTGCCACTCACTTTCGCACACTTGCTAACTCACTCTCGCACACACACACAAGTGTCCCTCACCGAGTTGCTGGATCAGAGTGGATGTGGAGTGGAGTGTTTCTGAGGAACCTTCTTAAAGCCTAAGAAGATAATCCTCATTCTCATGCCTCTGTGTTCTCGATCTCCTTGTGTGACTCTACTTTCACGATCACAATGCTCTACTGGCACGACTGTCTGCGCAACAATGGCACTAAAACCACTAGCGGCACTGAGGATTATTGTGCGGGATTTAATCAAATGATAGTTAGCTGCTGCATCGCTCTCCGTTCCCACTGTCTGCTAACTCACTTTCCCCTTTCCCTTTCTTTCTCCCTCTCCTCATATTCCTCTTGCACCTTCGCTCTTGTCAAATTCACCTTGTACTCTTTATTGTCAAAATAAAATCAGTTACAGTTAATATTGTTTTGTGCTAACTGGTGAGATAAAAACTTCCATTACTTGCTAAATTAGCTTGGCTGATCAGCTGCATTTGGACTAAGGGGGAAACTAATTTGCAGGACACAGCTGATTTTGATAACTTAATTGGGTGTATGTTGTAATTTCAGGTAGTTGCTATGGTATTCCAGCTTGTTGTTAGGGTTGCTAAGGTGTTGCTAGGCCATTGCTATGGTGTCGGGGGTGGCTAAAGTATTGATATCCCATAGCTATGGCTTTCCAGCTGCTAGATGAGGTTTTGCCTGACCTTTGCTATGGTGTCTCAAATGGTTGCTAAAGTATTACAATGCCACAGCTATGGTATTTCACCTGGTTGCTAAGGTTTTGACCAGCCATTGCTATGATGTCCCAGGTGGTTGCTAAAGTATTGCTATGTCAAAGCAATGATATTCGAGCTGCTTGGTAAGATTTTGCCTTGTCTTTGCTATGATGTCCCAGGTGGTTGCTAAGGTCTTACAAGGCCGTTATTATGGTATCCCAGGTGGTTGCTAAAGTATTGCTGTGCCATAGCTATGGTATTCCAGCTGTTTTGTAAGGTTTTGCCTGGGCTTTCTTATGGTGCCCCAAGTGGTTGCATAACGTACTGCTGTGCCATAGCAATGGTATTTCAGCTGGTTGCTAAGGTTTTGCCTGGCCTTTGCTTAGATGTTCCAGGTGGTTGCTAAGGTCTTGCAAGGCTGTTATTATAGTATCCCAGGTAGTTGCTAAAGTGTTCCTCTGTAGCTGCTATGGTATTCCAGGGTGTTGATAGGGGGTTGTTAAATGATTGCAAAGTTGTTGCTAGGGGTTGCTATGGTTTTTGTATTATTATTAGCAACAGATATATAGTACAAGAAATAGACATGTACGTTATGACAAGACAAGCCACAAAAAGATGAGGAAAAGAAAAAAAAACTCAATACTTAAAAGAAATTAACAGACAGTACATTAGGCAAAAAAAAAGAAAATTATTAATAATTATAATAATGACAGACAGGCAGTATGTTAAGTAAATACTCTTCTTGCTGTGCAGAAGAGACCCCCCCCCCCCCCCCCCCCCCCCCACTGAACTGTTTTCCGCCCCCCTCCATACTCTTCGTCTGACCCCCCGCCCCCAGCCTGAACCTGCTTCCCAGCGCAGGTTGAGCAACATGTCAGAGCTTTCCGGGTTTAATTAAAAGACCACTTTGCACAGGACTGCTCTGAAGCGCCCTGCTGGGTGTATAAACTTTTGACAACATAGTGTATAATGTCTGAGGTGGGATAAAAGTGTTTCATGGGAAAAATTATTCTGTTTCAGGATATTGAGCATATCTTTATTTGTTCCTATGGGAAAAACTGTGTTTGAATGAACGCCGCACATTGTATTGTATGTTGGCTCGGTTCAAAAAGCGTGTATATATAAAAGTATATATATATATATATATATATATATATATATATATATATATTTATTTATATATATATATATATATATACACACACATGTATATACATATAATATGTATTAAACACATATGAAGGGTTGTTTTGTCAAGCCACGCACAGAAACAGAATCTGGAGCTGTGATTGGTCGGGATAGCTAATGACTTTAAATCCCTGTCCACTGAAAATGTGTAAGCATTTGAACTTTTGAGCAGTGGTGGATGTCATTGGTTGCCGTCCACTCTGCTTCATTATCTTTCACTGCCATGTCTGTGTCCTTCTTCTTTATCTGTCTCTTTTCCTGACTTCACTTTCTCGTCTAAACACTCTACTCTTTCCCCTCTACAGACTCCACAGGCAGCAAGGCATCTCTCTCCAATTTACCGGTCACTCTTCCCTGCCCTCCCGTCTCTGGCGACTACGTGCAGCTCTACTGGTGGAAACCAAACCTGTATATGTCAAATCCAGAGCCGGAGCTGGTCTTCCAGTTCGACCGCTGGAGGAATCACATGAAGCAGAACAGGTCTAATTTCCAGTTGCTAGGCCCCTCGTCTGTGGAAGCTAAAGGAAACTTCTCCTTCCTCCTGAGGCCAAAGCTGGGGGACGCAGGTCGCTACCAGTGCGAGGTCTTCCTGGACAGTGCCGTGTTTGGCCAGTCCACAACGCTGACCGTCTTACATGGTAATGTCCCACAAAGCACTATGACTGGGCAATATGTCCAAAAAACTCAGGAGCAGTTTCTGGTGAAGCATCATCTTTAAGCTAGCTACGTTATCGCAGGCATGTTCTGTCGCCATTCATTTCCTGTCACCTATTAGCTTATGTTCCCTATGTTAGGCTCAAGCTTATTAATGATGTACAAAATTAAGCTGACGTGTAGAAAACCAATTTAAAAAGTTGGGACAGTCGATTAAATGAATATAACATCAGGGAGCAGTGATTTGTTAGATATGTAATGTTTTCCGTTGACAATTTCATTGGTTTTTGTAAGAATATGCTCATTCTGAAATCGATGTCTGCAACAGGTTCCAAAAAAGATGCAATTGCGAAATGTTCAAAAACATCGTAACGATCGAATCATGCTTGGATATAAAAGGATTACCCAGAAAAGACTTTGCCACTTTGCCCAAAATAATTCAGCAAAAAAAATCTAACAGTTTAAAAAAATATGTTCCTCAGTCAGGAATTCCAAGGATTGTACACTGTTAGAAATAAGGTGCTTTGCAGGTATATTTACATTGATCAAGGTACAAACAATGTAAATGTACCCTCAAAGGTACAACAGCGGTTTCAAGGTCCAATTGTGTGCCTTGTGTAAGTCTGTGCCAGTGGAAAAGTGCATTTACGCCCCGAATGTTTTAAAACAGAACGATAGAATAAAAAGCCTGGAGACGAGACGGGGTGTGTCGAAAATATCATTTTAATGGATTATGGTACAGTTATGTTAAGATTGTTAAGATTACGTTAAGAGGCGTCCTGCCCCAGTGACAGTTTCATGCCTTTTTTTCTGAGAGTGTAGGTGTTTCACCCTCTGCAGTGCATAGTGTTATCAAAGATTCAGGGAATCTGGACTAGGCCTAAAGCCACAAATGGATACCTACTGTGACCTTCTCTCTCTCTCAGAAAGCTCTGCTCTACAGTGCCAGGGAACCCAAATCTGAGCTTTCTTTATAATTAACTTCCTCTGGACCAAAAGATGTACATGTACAAAGTATGTCTTATGAATACGTTCCCAAAGTCTAATAAATGCTGTATTTTACCCTATTTATCTAACCTCACTGTAAACTGGGCGGTAGCAATAGTGGGTGATGCTTCCATAAGCGTCCCCCTGACCAATCACAAGGCTGTGTCTCTTGCCCCGCCCACACAAAACAGTGTCCGAGAAACTTAGCGAACTAAAGCTGACCCAAGCTAGCTAGACCACCTGACTGTAGCTGCCTGTCGCCTGTTCGTTTGTTTATCCAAGCTTTGTTGGAAGTTAAGAATAGCTAACTTTAGGGTTTTTAGTATTTCGGTATTACAGTATTTAGTGTTTCATTTCTAACAAGTCAGGGCATCGCTAGACCAGTTTTAGGGGCACTTTAGACTTCTCTAAATGGTATTTAGCCCCCCCTTCCGAATGAACGTACATTACTTGTTCAAATCATCCATATTTATATTAAAGTTTACGTTTATTTTCATTCATTCTCAGGCAGTAGATCTGTCTCTTTGTATAAAAAACACTATATCCATCCACTTACAACAGGCACAGATCAAACAAAGGTACTGAAGTCAGGCAACGCTGTCTTAGATAAGCTGCAAGGTCATAAATAGATTAAACACAGATTTTAGATCAGTTCAGTCTCAGCTGGTCGGTAGGCATGTTTAATAAGCTAGGACAATTTGATGTTCAGAGTAACAAATATATTTTCTCTATTAAATTCAGTAATAATTTTACTTGAAAGCTTAAACAACTTTACCCCACTTTCTTCTTCCTCACTAACCTTTGTCATATCTGAGTTTTGATGTCAGGTACTTCTCCTAGATGTGGTTTAGTCCAGTTTTTTATTCAAGCACATAAAAACATGAGCAACTGTTTCTTTTGCGATTGAAAACCCAACATTATGTTAGTTTCAGCTTCCGGCTGGTGGGCTTTAAGATCACGTCGGGCACTTTTCTGGACCAGGCAACCTTGAGACAGTGCTGTCTGTTTTACCTCGGAAAGGCCGTCTTTGTGGAGTCTTTGGGGGTACTCATCATTTCTTTGCCCTCGTTGCTCACTAGCAGCTCAACACAGAGGGGCAACATTTCAGAGCCAATAGTGTCCACATTCATGAGTTACTGGGGGAAATATTTTATTATAATGATTCCACTTACAGAAGGGCCACAAGGGGGCGGCGGGGGGGGGTGCCTCAAAAAAGTTTCTGGTAATTAATTTGCATTTTATCAGCCAGGACCAGTGCACTGTGGGACAGAACATTTAGCAGAACACATATAGAGCCTATGAAACATAAATGTAGCAACACTACAAATGAAGTTGATGCTACTCCAACACATTAACAGGCTCATTCATCTCCCACCACATCCACTCACAGGCAGGCCAGGGCACCCCCGTGTGACCTCACCGGCCTTGGGTTTGTTTCCTAATTACACAGTCTGTGGAATCAATCACAGCGTACAGCAGCCTATCAGTCTTTCTCTCTCTCTGCTGCTTAATTACTCCCCCTTCCTTGATCCTCTCTTGCATGTTTCTTACTTTTTCATTCACCATCATTTCTTTGCCTTTCAAAACACCCTCTCCTTCTCTGGCTCGGTAATGTAATGGTTTTTACTAGGCCTCATTACAGATGTCATTATATGTAATTACACCTGCCGCCAGTCGCCGCGACGATGCTGGCGGCTATGGCATTGCCGTGGTAACCGGTGGGCTCAATTAGGCCAAGATTGATTCTACTTTGAGTGTAAGAAGACACAACACATCAGTCACACACATCTCCGCCTGGCCTGCTGCACACGCATCTAATGAATACACAGCAGTTTAACCCCGTCTGCCTTTTTTCTTCAAAATGCAGTCAAAGAAACACCTCTATGGTACAGCTCATTTCTGCTAGCCCCCTAATGGGATTTCTCATAGTATGTTAGCTGATACATGAGCACGTTCTGGCCTTTCTAGATTAAACACAGCCATACATTTTCAGGTTTTTTGAAGATGTTAACATTTATTTTACCTTGTATGTAACAGACTCTGCACTGGCATGGTGTTGATTCCCGTTTCTAACAGTGAACAGAAGCTTAATGGTTAGGCTACCATTCATATTTGATGTCGGTGACGTATCAGGGACTTCCAGGAGATTTAGAGTGACTTTTTATCTTTGGGAAGCGTGGCTGATTCCACTGATATTTCCTAATAATTCTTATGGTTTATATGACGTGTTAGGCCTTCAGCCCAGTTCAGGCCAAGCCCTAACCAATGAAAGAGCTAGCTTGGCTTTTGGTGGCTGTGATATAAAATAAATGTATCCATTGTGTGATAGAAAAGTCATCTCTGTTTTCATCTGTAGTTTCTCTCTCTGCCTTTTCCTTTTCTTTCTCTTTAACCTTTCTCTCCCTCTCTCTCTCTCTCTCTCTCTCTCTCAGTGTCTAACAAGACCTCCTCTTCCACTCTGGATCTGATCTGTAAGTATGCTGAGCGCTCTCAGGTGAAGCGGGCGAAGTGGACCCATGTAGAGCGGCCTGACGTTCAGCTACCAATGAAGGCCATGTTAGGCATGCTGACCGTCTCAGTATCTCTCCCGGTCACACCTGAGACGGCCGGCCAGTACATCTGCACGCTGCTGTTGGAAAACTCGCAAACGCTCAATTACACATACACCGTCACGCTGCCCCCTCCAGGTAAGAGAGTTCACCGTCACTTCTGACTTATTAGATTATATAGTTATCTATGTTTATTCCGTGTAGGACAGGATGCACAATACAGACAGAAATACCATAATTTGACTATATTTGAAGACGTAGAGCAAGTCATAGGACTGGCTTGTAACTCACTCGATCATGTTTAGCAGGCTGGACATTCTCCACAAGGCCGCACCATTTTAACTTAAAAAGCTTCATAAGAGCAGTGACACTGTGTGCCATGTTAAATTTTATGACTGAGGCATTTGGAAAAACCTGAACCCCAAGCATATGCCAAATTTTGCTCGGTAATTTAACAGTGTCATGTAGACCATCCAACCATCTAAACATGGCCCTATCATCAGGAGACTGCAAGAACAATCCTTGGTGATACTACAGCCATCCAAGGCTGGTAATCCAAGAAAGCACAACTGGTGCAGTGGAGGTCATAGGTCTCGGACAAAGTCTATGCCATTCTCTGCCCTCCTAGCATTGGTGGTATCATGTAAATGAGGGAGTCCTAACTAGTAGATGGGATCAGACATGACTAAATTAGAAAAAATTTGAAAGAAGCAAAAAACAGTGTCATGTATCCATTACCAGTAATTGTCTTGACAGATGTCATAGTGTTTTATGTTATGGCAGCTTATGTCACATGCTAATTTTTGTACTCTAGTTAGTCATGAAGACATCACACATTATAACATCTGGCATGACAATAAAAGTAATGGTACTATAACATTGAGTGCATTAACACTCAATAATAATAATGATTTAGTCAGTAATCTGATCAACACGTTTACATGCACTTGAGTCATCAGATAATGGGGAAACTCCATGTCTACATGAGTCAGACAGTAATCAGATTTCTGTTTTGCAACCAGACAAAAAACTCACAGAAGAAGATGTGTAATAAACGTAATGTAAAACTCAAAATTCATACTGCAGCTTTTTTTTAAATCATCAAGTTACTTTACCTGAAAATATTTCAGCAAGCTTGTATCTGGTTTCAGCTCCAAAAAGTGTTTTGCTGCGTCTCACGGCAACTGTGCTCAATTATTTCCAGAACTGCAGTCTGTTTTCATGCATGCACTGAGAAATGTGAAAGAAATCAGAGTAAGAGTTCACAGCGCTGAGAAATCTGAAAGAAATCAGAGTAAGATTTCACACGCACTGAGAAATCTGAAAGAAATCAGAGTAAGAGTTCACAGCGCTGAGAAATCTGAAAGAAATCAGAGTAAGAGCTCACAGCGCTGAGAAATGTGAAAGAAATCAGAGTAAGAGTTCACAGCGCTGAGAAATCTGAAAGAAATCAGAGTAAGATTTCACACGCACTGAGAAATCTGAAAGAAATCAGAGTAAGAGTTCACAGCGCTGAGAAATCTGAATGAAATCAGAGTAAGAGTTCACACGCACTGAGAAATCTGAAAGAAATCAGAGTAAGAGTTCACAGCGCTGAGAAATCTGAAAGAAATCAGAGTAAGAGTTCACACGCACTGAGAAATCTGAAAGAAATCAGAGTAAGAGTTCACAGCCTTGAGAAATCTGAATGAAATCAGAGTAAGAGTTCACACGCACTGAGAAATCTGAAAGAAATCAGAGTAAGAGTTCACAGCCTTGAGAAATCTGAAAGAAATCAGAGTAAGAGCTCACAGCACTGAGAAATCTGAAAGAAATCAGAGTAAGAGCTCACAGCACTGAGAAATCTGAAAGAAATCAGAGTAAGATTTCAAACGCACTGAGAAATCTGAAAGAAATCAGAGTAAGAGTTCACAGCGCTGAGAAATCTGAAAGAAATCAGAGTAAGATTTCACACGCACTGAGAAATCTGAAAGAAATCAGAGTAAGATTTCACACGCACTGAGAAATCTGAAAGAAATCAGAGTAAGAGTTCACAGCCTTGAGAAATCTGAATGAAATCAGAGTAAGAGTTCACACGCACTGAGAAATCTGAAAGAAATCAGAGTAAGAGTTCACACGCACTGAGAAATCTGAAAGAAATCAGAGTAAGAGTTCACACGCACTGAGAAATCTGAAAGAAATCAGAGTAAGAGTTCACAGCCTTGAGAAATCTGAATGAAATCAGAGTAAGAGTTCACACGCACTGAGAAATCTGAAAGAAATCAGAGTAAGAGTTCACAGCACTGAGAAATCTGAAAGAAATCAGAGTAAGAGTTCACAGCACTGAGAAATCTGAAAGAAATCAGAGTAAGAGTTCACAGCACTGAGAAATCTGAAAGAAATCAGAGTAAGAGTTCACAGCACTGAGAAATCTGAAAGAAATCAGAGTAAGAGTTCACAGCGCTGAGAAATCTGAAGGAAATCAGAGTAAGAGCTCACAGCACTGAGAAATCTGAAAGAAATCAGAGTAAGAGCTCACAGCACTGAGAAATCTGAAAGAAATCAGAGTAAGAGTTCACAGCGCTGAGAAATCTGAAAGAAATCAGAGTAAGAGTTCACAGCGCTGAGAAATCTGAAAGAAATCAGAGTAAGAGCTCACAGCACTGAGAAATCTGAAAGAAATCAGAGTAAGAGTTCACAGCGCTGAGAAATCTGAAAGAAATCAGAGTAAGAGTTCACACGCACTGAGAAATCAGAAAGAAATCAGAGTAAGAGCTCACAGCACTGAGAAATCTGAAAGAAATCAGAGTAAGAGCTCACAGTGCTGAGAAATCTGAAAGAAATCAGAGTAAGAGCTCACAGCACTGAGAAATCTGAAAGAAATCAGAGTAAGAGCTCACAGCACTGAGAAATCTGAAAGAAATCAGAGTAAGAGCTCACAGCACTGAGAAATCAGAAAGAAATCAGAGTAAGAGCTCACAGCACTGAGAAATCTGAAAGAAATCAGAGTAAGAGTTCACGCGCACTGAGAAATCTGATTACTGAGCTACAATCCTGCTCTCTTTATCCAATTGCATAATCAGATTTCTCCGATCTAACTCCGATCTAAGAAATCAGTGTGCCGTTTTCATGACCTTTTGAATAATCAGGTAACTGCAGATATCCGGCACGGTTATTTCAATGTTATGTAGCAGGGCTCGAGTAAATTGATATCTGATGTTCTTTGGAATACAGTAACACATTAATAACACATCAGTGAATCTTTAAAACGACACAGTTAAACATCTGTGTGAGAAAAATGACTTACAGTACGTTTGGCCAGTCACCTGCAGAGCGGTTTGAGCATGTTTGGGACGCTCACAGCACCAGAGTACGTGAGTGGTGTGGAGTGAGGAGTGGGGTGGCATGATTTTGCAGAGCACAGAGCGTTTTCAGAAAGTCAGAGCATCTGTGTTCTCTCCCAATTCGAAATCACTCTAATACTGCTCCATGCCATGAGCCAGTCCTTTTTTCCACACTCACTACCTCTGCGTGGCACGAGGGACGTGGCAACGTGTGGCAGAATGCCGCACACAACGGCCTTTCCTTCACAGTGTTTGGGCGGCAGAGCTGTTCAGCAGACCTACATTACTGGACGTTTTCACCAATCAGAACAAAATCTGCAGTTGTTACACACACAGGCAGTCCTGTCGTCCACAACGATAAAAAGGATTGTGTAATAATGTGCATTTGTTTACTCTTGCCGGTTGTCTGGCAGTCGTTTCAAGCCTAAACCCACCAAATAAAAAGTACAGAATTAGTACAAACTAGTTTTTCGCTTAGCCGCAAATTATATCAAAACGAAATGAAGCACGTTGTGTCTTCTCCTTACGCTCGAGACATAAACCAAATTGTATAAGAATGAATCATTTGGGGCGGACATGGACAAGTTTTCTCTAATGTGTGAGTGATGAGTGAGAAACAGAAAATCCGGAGTGGAGCTGGAGTCACATACTCTACACAAAAAAACAGCCTTTTGCAAATGTTACAGTATTGATGACCGCAGTGTTAACACTGCAAAGGCCAATAATTCAGTAACATTTAACAAAGGCATAATGTACAGCTATAATGCAGTAGGCGTATGATTAGGTAACTAATAGCTGGCGGTTGGCGATTCAGTGTATTATTGCCATCTAATGGAAACTTGCAAGCAATTGCGCATTTTGTTTCACCTAATATGTGAATCCATGCAGCGTCATACACCACTCAGAAATGACAGTATTGTAATTTAGCTTTGGTTTATTGTCTAAAGCAAATAACTTCAAAGGTTGAAGAGCAAGAGGAATAGAAATTGGATCAGACTGACCAGAGCATTTTTGCAGTCTGACAGTGATTCACAAGACCATAAGTTGAGAAAGAGAAATCAGCTCTCTCCTAGAAGTGGAAGAGTGCACAAAGACAGATAGACAGACAGATAGATAGACAGACAGATAGATAGACAGTACTGGTTCTTACACAAAGATTCATTAGATTTTACTGCATCTTACAATTCTATAAATTTGGTTGAGTGCTTTAATAAACACTGTATAGATTCCAGTACACTGGTTAGCAAGAGAAAGAGAGAGAAATCTACATTTTAGAGACTTATAATACATACTTAAAAACGAAGGTCTGTTTAATGAGAGAGAGTTCAGAATGAAACACAATCTCAGGGCAAATATCGAAATCCAAAAACCAAGCAACAGTCAAAAACCGGAATAGACAAAACATACAGGCAAACAGGGCAGAAGGGCAAATCCAAAACCGGTCAAAAGGTTCAAAGCGCAAGTCGAGAAGTCAAAGAAATGACCCTCAGTTGTCCAGTGAAATGGCAACGAGGAGAACAACCCAAGGACTATTAAAGTCTGAGACAAACACAGGTGAATCGAATTAGATTTCGGGTGACTGAGAACGAGGCAGTTGCGTGCGATTGGAGGAATAGATGACATCATCGCACCTGGAATTGAGTCCTGGAGCATGCCAGGCGTGACAGTATGGAGTGTGTTTATCTCTTGGAAATGGTCTCGTTGCAATAATATTCAAAAATATAAATAATATAAACCGTAAGTAAAAATAAACAAGTTCATATCTAAGCTAAGTACAATTACTCGAGTACATAATGCAGTACAGTTACTCAACTCAGCCCTGAACTCTATACAGTCCGTTTCTGAACTTATAGTCATTGATGTGTTAGTGCTTGGCCCCCTAATATTAACCAAATGTGGAGTGGAGCTCCAGTGCTCAAGTTTACATGAATGACTTATGCACTGGAGACAGAATCCCTGCAGTACAAATGTATGGGCAGGGAAACATGGTGTGACAGTATTTTACGACCTGTAACAATTTTTATCTGGTAGATTTTGAACCTCGGTTCCCACCGTAGATAAACATTATACTATAAATGTCAGGGATTGATGGAGTAAGATAGAGATAAAATACGTGTGTGTGTGTGTGTGTGTGTGTGTGTGTGTCATTAAAGACAAGTTTTCTTTACAGTGGTGGTGATGGGAACCAGGGGTCACCATGTCTACAACACAAATACAGGCCTTTTATTTACTGTCTAAAACCACCAGTGAACCCACACGAGTCTCCTGAGTGTTTATATGTAACGTTGATGATGGTAAAACAGCAGATCTGAAAAAATACGTTTTCTTTGAGGACTCTTTTGCCTTACAATGCCCTGCATGTGTTCCCCCATGGACGTCTTTAACGTTCCGTATGTTTAAGGCTGAAATCCCAAAGTTATTGTAAGACAATGTCTCAGACGTCGGGCAGCAAATTCATAACAATTCCATGCAATAACTTTCTGCGCAGTAGCTTCTACTCCATATTCTCTGACCTAAAGTCTAAAGTTCCTGTCACCATCACTGTGAACAATTCTGACTTGGTAAGTTTTTCTGATCAAACATGTTTCAGCACGTTTTGATGTTCTAAGTGAAAATATTTGAGCACGTTACCTACAGGGAACACATAAATGTGGCATATTTCAAAGCGTAGTACACAGTTTGCTTTGGCGTTTGAGCTTAACATATTGGAAATGGGAAACTATGAAAGGTGCCCTAACTTTTGCACAGGTCACACTGTATGACTTTATTCCACTGTATGTTGAATTTAGCAAATGAAGAGTAATGGGGTATCAAAAAGAGCCGTCGTGTGTTTTATGGAAGACGGGTTCCCTTATTTTCATTCATAAATCAACTGAGCGTGTAATTTGGCCAGGGGTGCCCAAACATTTGCATACCCAGTTTTGGAAAATTTTTGGAAAATTTTGGAATTCCCCCTTAAAGGTAGCCAAACATGCTAATGCTGTTAACTGTGAGTAGTGGATGGATGGCATTTAGCATGATGCCGCTTTCATTATGCTAACTGATGGCTATTGGCTTTCATTCATTTTTACATTACTAGCAACCTTCGCATTATTGACTGAACTATCGCTTTAAGCCTAATCGCCATCAGTCTCGTACCAGATCGGGCTGTGGACTTCCACGGTTCATCAGACAGGTCACACTCTGAAACCGTTCCATCCACCGGGACCCAAGCCATCAATTACTGCCAATATACTGCTATTAGTATTGATTAAAGGGCAATTCCACCAATTTTTAAAAATTCCTGAATAATTCAGTCTGTGTAACGCAAACAGTCATGCAGAGTGGTTTAATGTGGAATGGTTCATTGTAGAGACTCAGCGGTGGTGATGGGAACCAGGGGTCGCCATGACTACAACACTAATATAGACATTTTATTTGTCATCCAAACCCACCAGTGAACCTACACGAGTCTTCTGAGTTTTGCATGTAACACTGACGATAAAACCGTCATAAATCTGACAAAAAATATTTGGGGTGGGGGGACTCTTTTGCCTTACAACACGCCATGAATAGGTCAAAATGAATGGATTAAAATACATTTTAAGCCAAAACTTTATCACAGAACCATCATAAAGCAATATAACAGATATCAGGCAGTGTTTATCTAACCATTTCTTGTAATAGCATTTCACAGTAGACCACTCTGAATGACATCTCAACCAATTCATTGAGTAGGATCTTTTCAAAGAAAAGTTGGTGGAATTTCCCCTTTGAGGCCCATGTTTTGCAGTCTTGTCGCTGGTCAGCAGATTCCATGAGCGTGTGACTCAAATTAGTGAGCTAATATTACATCTTTACCTCCTGAATAGTCTAAAGAAGCTGGAACACGACATGGCCCAACATTGCGGCTCTGTTTGCATGGATGACGTCAGTTCAAACCCGCATGCAAAGCCAGTTTAGGCTTATCGCCTCATCACAGGCACTGGGGGAAATTTGAATACACTGAGGACAGCAGCATGACGTAATGCCTTTCCCTCCCTCTTCCTCTCCCTCCCTCTCTGCTGTGCCTGGTTTTCAGGGTTTTTTCACTCACAATGCCTGAGAGTTTGGTTTCTTCAGGAGCTTTTTGACACATTGGAGTGTTCAAAAAATGAACTCCAATGCACAGATGCTCCTTGTATTTTCATAGAAGTAGAGTGAGTAAATCTCGGTTTCTGCTCTCTCCTGCCTGTCCTATAAAGAGCGACCTTGCTGTGTGAGCCAGCGGCCTACCAGCACCACCACAGACTCTACAGGCTTTCTGCTGACACCTGCTGGTCAGTGCTGCAACTACACCCTCGCACATGGTGACCTGAGACTTTTTACCACATTAGTAGCCACATTTAAAGCTTTCCTGTGCCAAGAGGCTTACAAATGCTGTTCATTAAGAGACGATTTGGCTTAAAACTCGAATTGGACCACAAATCAATCAATCAAAACATGCTTTAGTGTCTAGTTTTGCACTGGAGCTATGAGGCTAATGTAGCGAACCAGCCACTTCCTTGCTTGTCATTAGGCTCCAAGATGCTTTAGCTTCAGAGTTTGAAGAGGAATTCCACCGTTTCCACTGTTCCACTGTTTACATTTACATTGTAAAATTTTTGACCATCCATCCACTTTCCAAGCCTCTTCTCCGTCAGGGTCGCGGGGGGGTGCTGGAGCCTATCCCAGCGGTCATCGGGCGGAAGGCAGGATACACCCTGGACAGGTCGCCAGTCCATCGCAGGGCAGACAGACAGACACAGACAGTCACTCACACCCAGGGGCAATTTAGCACGTACAATTGGCCTGACTGCATGTCTTTGGACTGTGGGAGGAAACCGGAGAACCTGAGATTGACCAGGTTTTTGAAAAAGCTGAGGAATAAAGGGAAACACATTTTAATTTTTCTAATAAATATGCAATAAATTATAACTATAATTATATAGTATATGAAATTGATCAATTGAAACATGCTAAATTGCCCCTAGGTGTGAGTGACTGTCTGTGTCTGTCTGTCTGCCCTGCGATGGACTGGTGACCTGTCCAGGGTGCATCCTGCCTTCTGCCCGATGACCGCTGGTATAGGCTCCAGCTTCCCCCCCTGCGACCCTGACGGAGAAGCGGCTTAGAAAATGGATGGATGGATGGATGGATGAAATAGATAGTGAGCATATATCATCCACGGGCTTGGTAAGGTGGGCATCCCGCTGACTGTAACACCCCTGCTGGTCCACTCTCGGGCCACCCAGATTACTGTCCTGCGTACAAAGTCGAACTAGTTTTTAATCTCCTCACACCGATTTTAAATGTGCACAACCGTTTATTTTAGAGCTAAGACAAACATTACAAACAACTGAGAGGCTGAAAAGACTAGGCCTGATATAAAATGATTTTATAGAAAACGCAGACACTGTTTAACAACCAGTTAGTCTGCTTAACAACAAGTGGGCTGAGCAAAACATCAGTGGACCACCAGCTTTGCCATCAGTGGGCCAACAGTGGCTCACTGTCCTCTTGCTATCAGGGAATATGTGATGCTTCTTGTACGTGTAAAACAAAATCACAACAATTTATATCAGAAAAAAAATTGTTTTGGTCTATAAAGTGTCTTATAACGTATAGATGGATAGATAGACAGATAGATAGATAGACAGACAGACAGACAGACAGACAGACAGATAGATAGATAGATAGATAGATAGATAGATAGATAGATAGATAGATAGATAGATAGATAGATAGATAGATAGATAGATAGATAGATAGACAGACAGACAGATCTATCTTGGGAAATCACCAAACTGTGCCGGGCCCTCCAGGACCACAGCAGGGAGCCCCCGACTACTCACATTACCCCTCTCTGCTTTTCTTATCTCACTTCCAGAGGGTAGCAGTGTGCCACAGCCATCTGCTCTTCTTCCCTCTCTCTCTCTCCTCCTCTTTCTGATGCCTGTGATTGCCGTGGCTGTCGGGGTGTTGCTATGGAGACGGGGCCGTTGCTCCCTTCGCCGGAGTGAGTCCTGTCATTTGTCTTTTTTTTTTTCCTTCCAGTATGTCCACAATAGATCTGAATACTGTCAGCCGTGATGGACGGAGGCTGTGAAGTGCACAAAATTAAAATGTGTGTGTGTGTGTGTGTAGATGTAGACGTGGAGCACACCCTCTCTCACTACTCTGGAGAAGTGGAGAACATCTACGAAAACCCCGAGGATCTGAGACAGGTGAATAGATTGCATATTAGGGTATTAGCGATATATTGTTTTGCTGATAATATCAGCCAATATTAATGTTACCCATTAATGTTTTTTTAGTATTGGCAAAAATGCCACTCATAATTTATACACTTATAACAGTATTTATAAGGCTGGCTTTACATGGTGAAATGTTCATGCAACTTTAGATGCTTGAAACCTACATGAGACTAAACTGCACTTGAGTTGGATGATGTAAAGCGCCCTGCAGCTCAAAACTCGAAACTCAGCCGCAACTGTAGTATCAGTCTCAACTTGGTGAAGTTTCCTGAAACAACCTATCATAACAACAGTAATGCGTCACATGACCAAAGGGAAATTATTACAGAGATGTGGGATTCGATCCTTGATGAAGAAAGAATGAGTGAAACATCAAGTAGGTTATAATCTTAACAGCCCTTTAAACAAACTTATACACACAGCAAATAAAAGCCCAAATATTTACTAAAGAACTGCAGATAGAAAAAATGTGGAATATGGAAAAAAAATGTGTGAGAACAAACTTTACACATTGCAGATGACTGTACAGCAAAAATGATACTGTGTATCAAAAAATACAAGCTGCTAATTTGGCTAAATAAAACCTATAAAACCATGAAGAATACTGAATAGCTCTACCGTGGAACTACAATGTTTATATTTATTGAGTTCACCCAAATTATGTAATTGATTTCCATGAAAAATGTAAAAAAAAAAGATTTTTTAAAAATTTCCATGTCAATGAAAGACAACCATTTAAAGAAGGTAGGAAATATAGGGCCAAGAAGGCCTACATCAAATATTGCATTGAGAACAGGAATTAATGATGTACAGATTCATCCTGTTAAGCCTAAAACAACAGTTTAAAAGTCTTAAAAACTCTTTAAGACAGTTTTAAAACGCCTTCACATATTAACGCACAAAAGTAGGTCAGGGTTAATGTTAAAGTCTCCAAATCAACATTTCATACAACAGTTCGTTTCGGCCATGCAAGATGATTGAGAGGCGTTCTAACGGTGCTGTTATTTCACCCGAAACCTCACAGGTTTTTCACAAACACTATCACTCCACTGAGATGCTGTTGCTAAGCAACGACTTTGACAGCTGTAGGAGACGCTCAAGCCGTTTGAACCTTTTCACTACTTACTTTGCCACAAACAGAAAACGGACACTTTAAGATCACATCTGACCGACAGGTGATTTGGTCCGACTCTGAAGATGAGGTGGCACTCAATTCCCAAACTGTCGTCACCACTGAGCAGCTTTTCAGTCGGCAGCTGTGACAGAAGAACAGCTAAACAACCTGGAACCAGCCAGAAATGAACCCAACACCATTCGCCAAACGAAACGGGCTGTAAGAAGCTTTACAGACCGGCTGGAACAAAACAACATTAATACTGATCTGGAAAAACTAACAAAACTGAGCTGAACCTGATATTGGGCCAGTTTTATGGCTCATTCCGCACTTCAAAAGGCGAGGATCACAGCAGACTGAGCAGCGAGTGGGCGGAGTTCGTTACTCTGTTGTAGCAACAAGCTGCTTCTTAAGGAACTATAATTTGGTGGAAGGAACTGAACATTAAAATATATTAAACGCCGCGTTCACAGCCCAGTTTATTCATTTCTTACTGTATTTATTTGACTGTTGTATAAAAGCGCCCAAATCACAGTCATTTTTTGCAATAACACACTCCCTCTCATTTTCCATTGCTTAAATATATAACATTATACTGATGAAGACAGGATGACAGTAGTAGATCATTCACTCACGTTCTCCGAAGACACGTCCTTTAGCAAGTTTTGACTGAGTTCTCTTTGAATTCTCTTTCAACACGCAATCATCAGATTCATCCCCTCAGGGAAGGGGTCTGAAACACAGCCCACATTACAGAATGTTCTTCTGCATGTTGTCTAAACTTACACATTTCCTCCAGAGAAGTCTCTGGTCTCTGAAGATCCAGGAAACTTAATGCAGCCTCAAGAATCCTAACTAGAAAATCTAATTGGTGCACAGCTGACATTTTTCATGGTTCCATAATTTGAATTGAACGTGAGCTGGGATGGAAAGCCCAACAGATATTGGTCAGACCCTAGTGCACGGGTCAGGCTCCAGTCCTCGTGGGCCAAAACATTGCGGACTTCAGCGCACTGCCTCATGAAACACACCTGATTCAGCTCATCAGCTGATTAGCAAGGCCTTCATGAACTGAATTCAGAGGGGTAGATGAGGGTAAACGCTGATCTCCACAGCACTTTGGCCTGGAATGTCCCCAGTTTGACACGCCTGCTCTAGTGTGTGTATTTCTGCCTCCACCGTTTACTGATCCCTCCCTTCCACTAGTCTCTCATTAACTGTTTTTGTCCTTTCTTTCTGGTTTTCTCGCCCATAGTCACCTCTACATGGCGTCTACATGGTGAGTTATCACTGTTCTTCCAAGAGGACTTTTATTTCAGGTTCTACAGTCTGGCGAGTGTGTGTGGATGTGTGTTTGGGGAGGTGTTTGTGTGCCAGCCCTCACTTTATTGTCAGTCTTACATTAGCAATATTAACAGATGAGCCAGCATAAACCTCTGCCAAACCATAAATCTGAACCTTCTTCATCCCTTTATTACCTTCTCCTCCCCTCCTTCAGGACCTAAAGCCCACAGGAGAGACGGATGTGTATCGGGAATTAGACAGGTGAGAGACGATTGACGAAGGCCATGGAAGGAGTGTTGGTGCTGCCCCCATCAGTCCATTAATCATTACACTAAACATGAAAGGAGAACTCCAGCGTTCTTCGCCCTGATCTCTGCTGCCTGTTAACATGGTCTCCTTCTACGTAGGAACAAGCAACACTCACTGACTCAAAACCTCACTTATAATACACTACATACTTAAAAAAGCTGGTTCTTCAAGGGTTCTTTAGTAAAGAAAATGGTTTGTATAGAATCATGAACACTCAAAGAAGCCTTTACCTGATTAAAGGATTCTTTGCACCATGAAAATGTCCTTCAGATTGTTGGAGAATGATATTACAACAATAGAAGAACCCTTTTTGCTGCTATGTGGAGCCCTTCTCAGAAAGGTTCTATAGAGAACCATCTACAGCACATTCTCCGTCACTCTGAAGAACCCTTTCACGGTGCAAAGAACGCTCTAATCATGCAAATGGTTCTTTGAGCATTCATGGTTCTGTATAGTACTACTGTTTTTACTAAAGAACCTTTGAGGAACCATTTTTAAGAGTGTATGGATCCATAATTACTCGTTTAGTACTTTTACTTTCGATACTTAAGTACATTTGAAGGTAAATACTTTAGTACTTTTACTCAAGTGGAGGTCTAAAGGGAGGAACTTCTACTTTTACTGGAGTGATATTTTACCTTGGGGGTCTCAACTTTAACTCCAGTACAGGAATTGTGTACTGTACTTCATCCACCACTGCAAGTCTTTGGGTTTCAAGTCAGTGGGTTTTGTGTTCATTTCTAAGGAAAGGTGTCAAAATTATTGTCTGTGTTATTTGATGGAATAATGAGTTAGATGGACATTAAGTTGAAAAAGTGCTGGGAAATTAATTAAATGTTAATATCAGACTCTTGTGTGTGTGTGTGTGTGTGTGTGTGTGTGTGTGTGTGTGTGTGTGTGTGTCTTCTCCTTTCAGATATGACCCGTGCTGTGATTAAGTCTCTCAGATGGATGAATATGTGATGTGAATTGCCAATAAATTTGAAATAATTTATATTAGCGAGCCATCTTTTATATATTTGCTGATTACTGTGTATAATGAAGTTATTACTGATAACTGTAAACACTGATTAAATTGTAATAAGTAATCAGTCTGCATTTCTTTTCTCTATCTATCCTAACCATCAAACTGTGCAACCCAGTGAGTGAGTCACATGGTTTTGGTTAATTCATGGAATTGCACCCAGGGCCTCATAAATTAAAAAGAGAACCAAATTAAAAGGCATTTATTATTTATTAGCCTTTATTAAACCACTGCCTAGTGTTCTGTTTCCAGTCTATTTGCCTGCTTGTAGGTGGAAGTTTATCACTGGTAAGTTTAGCCATTTAAAGCAAAGTCCTCAATTTGCTTCATGAGGAGCCACCTTGGATGCTTCAAGGCTTCAAGTTCCCAAAATATGTATTGATGTGCAAAAGTCCCCTTTTGGCAAAGCACTGAATTTACATTATATTTAAATTTGTACACCGGTTCCACGCAAATAACATATTACATCAACTTAAGAAGGTTAATTAAGTACTTAGACAAAGTAATTATATTGATGTAACATGAAGACAATGTACACATTTGAATCATCCATCGCTTCTCCATCAGGGTCGCGGGGGGTGCTGGAGCCTATCCCAGCAGTCATCAGGCGGAAGGCAGGATACACCCTGGACAGGTGGCCAGTCCATCACAGGGCAGACAGACAGACACAGACAGTCACTCACACCTAGGGGGAATGCAGCATGTCCAATTGGCCTGACTGCATGTCTTTGGACTCTGGGAGGAAACCGGAGAACCCGGATGAAACCCACGCAGACACGGGGAGAACATGCAAACTCCACACAGAGAGGACCCCGGTCGCCCGGCCGGGGAATCGAACCCAGGCCCTCCTTGTTGTGAGGCGACAGCGGTACCCACCACGCCACCGTGCCGCCCACACATTTGAATCAAATAAATGTAAAACAATCTTTAAGCATTTTTTTCCAGTGAGCTTGCAAACACCTTTTGTAGCCACTTACGAGTCCCTCTGATCTTGTTTTAGGACTTTTTATCCATTTTTCCTGTTTACCTGTTTCCTGTGCCAGTGTCTGCCACACAACCCCAAAGCATAATAGATCCACTGCCATGCTTAACAGATGGCAAGGTGTTACTTTCATCAAATGATGCTCCCTTTTTCTCCAAACATACCACTGGGGATCATGGCCAAAGACTTCACTTTCCTAAGAGGTCACTGTTAAGGTTTCCTTCTGATGACTCTTCCCTTCAGATCATGTTTGTGCTGCACAGGACGGTGCACGAACATTCCTCTGTCAGCTAAACCTTCCTGGATGCCCTTTGCTGTCACGTGGGGGTTTTGCTTTGCCTTTCTGACCGGCATATGAACAGTTCTAGCTGCAGTTCTACCTACACTGCCTTGATCTGGCCTTGACCTCCACAGTTCCCCTTAACTGCCATTTCTGAATGACAGACCGGTCAGTGCAAACTGTGAGTTGGAAGTGCTTTGATATCTTTTTATAGCCTTTTCCTGCTTTGAAGGCATAAAGTAGCTTCATTTTCAGATCCTCAGCAGCTTCAGAGGAGCCCAAGAATCAATCGAGCCCTAACAAGTTCATTAGATTCTGAGACTTTACAACTGCAAGGGCATGCAAACTTCTGCACATACCACGATTACTATTTTTTTAAGTTAATCAAATATGAAGTATTTTATATTGTAGTTTTTATTTACTTTTTTGCACCCCAAATCAAAACAATACTGCACTTTTCCTACTCGTTTTATAAGCTTTGTGTAATATTGGGTTTGTTCAAACATGTTCATTTCTTGCATAGCTATAAAAGAAGTCAGTGGGCAACATGTGGCAGTTAGACATTGGGTTGAAAAAAGTGCTTTAAGCATTCCTTTCAAATAAACAGGAAGACGGAAAGAATAGTTTTGGACTATTCACCATGGAAAGAGCCAATTTGGGGCCGTCTCCTTTGCTCCATTCTTCATGGGATTTACACACAATATAAAAGGCAACGGGCATTTTCAAATTATGTCCAAAGCTGAAAAACGACAAAAATGAAGACGCAAAGTTTTCTTCCGACAACTACTAAAAAAAAGGAACCATCTTTTTTAAAGAGTGTATATAGAACTTCCATCCATCCATCCATCATCTTCCTCTTCTCCGGGGTTCGGGTCGCGGGGGCAGCATCCTGAGCAATGAGGCCCAGACCTCCCTTTCCCCAGCCACTTCCACTAGCTCCCTGGGAGGGATTCCGAGGCGCTCCCAGGCCAGATGGGCGATATAGTCACGCCAGCGTGTCCTGGGTCTTCCCTGGGGTCTCCTCCCCGGTGGACTTGCCTGTGACACCTCCCAAGGGAGGCGTCCAGGAGGCATCCTAACAAGATGCCCGAACCACCTTAACTGGCTCCTCTCGATGTGGAGAAGCAGCGGCTCTACTTTGAGTCCCTCCCGGATGACCGAACTTCTCACCCTATCTCTAAGGGAGAGTCCATCCACCCTGCGGAGGCTCCTCCTCCGTATATAGAACTTGTGGTTTTAAAAAGAACCATTGCCTTTACTAAGGAACCTGTGAGGAACTATCTTTTTAAAATGTGTATGTCATTCAGTGGAGCCCTGCTGGTGACATCCCATATAAATAAAAAATAATACCAGGCCACGCCTTATTAACATGTGGGAACGAGATCCTAAGGTGTGGCCACGCCTTAGTAAGGCATGGGAATGAGATGATTAGGCCGTGGCCATGACCTATCTCGTTCTTATGCCTTACTAAGTCGTGGCCACGCATTAGGATCTCATTCCCATTCTTTACTAAGTCATGGCCATGACTTAATTATCTAATTCCCACTAAGTCGTGTCCAGGCATTATTTTTATTTATCTAGGATGTCTCCGTATCATTCTTTATAGTATTGAAAAGAAACGAGGATAATCGACCTTTATGTGCACAGACGCTATTAGAAGTATCGGTATCGGGACGCAGCCTCTGTATCGCTCTGTATCGGATCGGATCGGTGGTATCGTCCCGCCCATCGCTGCTGTAAGCGCCACAGAGCTGGGATGTTTTGAGTTAGCGCAGCTCAGCCACTCCGGCTTCCGTAGCCGTCGACCGAGAAACGATGGCCGGCTGGTTGTGGCTCCGCTGCCTGTTCGGGCCCAGCCTGCATCGGATTCACCGTCCACCTCAGCAGCCCCGACCTGAAGGAAGAGCAGGGAGGCGGGTATGGACTCTTCTCCTCTCTAACAGCCCCCGAAACGCCGGAAAACGGGCTTTAATCCGTGCGAGCAGCACCGGCAGCGCAGTGTTTTGTGTTGACAGTGAAGGGATAGCTAGCTAGGTTAGCATTAGCCAGCGCGCTAATGCCGTTATAAATAAACGTAAATAAAGTGTAAACGCGATTAAGTGGACGCTGTTTCAGCTCTTAAACAGAAGAGAAAGCTGTCTGTAACCTGTCTCAGCGCGGCGAGCCTGACATAGGCTCCTCGTTCGAATTTCCCCGTTCCACCTTAAATGATGCAGCAGCTGTAGTTAACTACCGCACAGTTTAAGGTGGAACGGGAGAATTCGAGGAGCTGCGCTTCACGGTTGTGCTGTATTACAGTAAACTAGCTTAAGCAGACAGCGGGAAGCTCACACACCGAGTCCGTTATCGAGAGAGTTCAAACGAGCTACTTAACTGGCTTTACTGACTGTCTGCTTCACGTTCTCAGGGTTGGGATTACCTGCCGAGAAGTTTGGAAAGGCACACGGACAACATCCTCGGTTGGGTAAGTTTGTGGTGGGGCTGCTCGATTTATGGCAAAAAAAATCCTAATCGTGATTGTTTTGGTCAGCGTTAAGATTGGGATTGTTCAACACGATTACTGACTGAACGTCGTGCTTAAATAATAAAAACTTGTCTTTTTAACTGTGGATTTCCTGGAATTTTCAAACAAACAGAAAAAAAGCCCAAAAATATAATTAGTATTAATATTATTATTAAATAATGCATTATATATATATATATATATATATATATATATATATATATATATGTGTGTGTGTGTGTGTGTGTGTGTGTGTGTGTGTGTGTGTACATACATACATACATGCATGCATACACACACACACACATCTTCTAAGCTGCTTCTCCTCCTGGATCGAGGGGGTGCTGGAGGTCATTGGTCGGAAGGGAGGATACACCCTGGACAGGTCGCCAGTTTATCACAGGGCAGACAGACAGACACATTGACTCACACCTAGGGGCAATTTACCATGTCCAGTTGGCCTGACTGCATGTCTTTGGACTATGGGGGGAAAACCGGAGTACCCAGATGTGTGTGTGTGTGTGTGTGTGTGTGTATATATATATATATATATATATATATATATATATATATATATAAAATAATACATGAAGATAAATGAACTACAACTCTGCTGTAGTTCCACTCCTGAAAACTACTAAACAAACAAGCAAATAAATAAATAAATGCGTTTGAGCAAATGTGCACTCTGTTAAAGGGGTGCGCTGAATTTAACACACAAGACGAAATGAGAGTTTCATTGCGAATGCGATCTCGATCGTCTTGTTTTTGAAAATCGTGATTGAAAATGCAGTCCGACTAGTGGTCCAGCCCTGGTTTAGTACCTCTTGCTGTATGTTAGGGCTGTAACAGTTCGCATGAATTTCGATTCCGAGGTAAATGTTGTTGTTTTTTTTTTTAAACAAAACATTTTTTTTTGTGCAAAATAACGTGATCTAAATCTCTAATATTAGGCTACCCAGATCAGACAGGTCAAAAAAATAAAAGCTCAGAGCATTTGTTTAGTGACCGCTGTGTCTGAGCTCGAACAAAATAAAAGTGAAAGAATCGTATCCTTTTAAAGTCTCTAGAAAAAAGAAAAACGGTCATTTGAGCATGGCTGTGTATAGAATAAGCCCCACCCAGCGTAATCTGCCAGTGTCCACTAGGCACGTATGCCAGTTGGGCCTGGTTTTCACTCCGTTTATAAGCGACATGTGATCCAAAGCCGCCCCAAAGCTCCAGCTGAGCTGGCAAAGTGACGTCATGTCAGAACACACATTGCAAATATTGGTAAAATTGCAATTTCTGTGTCTTTTCTAGCCACATTTTAAATTTAATCGTAGGCTGGCAACAATTTACTTACGAGCCGATATAAATGCTGCCGACACGCCGTTTAAATGAGGTTTTCCGCCCTTGTCACAGAGTAAAATGCAGCGAGATGGGGCAGGTACATGGAGTGAACCCTATAATCAGATAAACCTCACCTCTCTCCACCCACTTTACTCTGATATGCTGAGTCCTGGCCCCTCCCACGCACTTGACTATGATGGGACAAGCCCCGCCCACTTTCTTTTACAAATATGACGTAAGAAATTAAATATTAAAGTCATGATACACATTCCTGTTGCGTAGGAAACCACATCTTCCAGGTTTCGTAGATTTAAGACCTTTAATTGATGTGTTTGTTTCGAGGGTCATGTCTCTGTCCTTAGAGTGACCAAAGTCCTGCTGCTGTTTTGTTTTTCTCCGCAGGCCTCAGCGCTGTGGTCCCTGTCCTACTACAGCTCACCTCTCATTCTCTGCTATCTGTATAGAAAAGGTAAACACACGACCAAATAAAGGAAGAGTTTGGCAAGAAATGTGGCTTATAAAGGTTACTGCAGATGTACACACTTAAACATGATGGTTCTTTATTAAAGAAAATGGTTCTATACGGAACCAGGAATACTCAAAGAACCCTTGGCATAAATAAAGGGTTCTATATAGTGCCACAAAGGGTTCTTTTGTTGTTTCAAGCTTGACATCGAAACAATAGAAGCACCGTTTTTGGTGCTATATAGAAGCCTTTTCAAAAAGGTTCTGTATTGGACCATCTACAGCTCGTTCTCCATCAATCTGAAGAGCCATTTCTGAGCCAGATCTGTTCCGCCATCGCCGCTTTAACCATGCGTTCATCAGGGAAACTCATTGAGATAATAAAAAAAATACGATTTATTGTGCAGCCCTTTTTACGTTTACATGCCGCATAAAAATCCATTAATAATCCGAATAATAGCTCAATCGGATTACAATACGTCTATGTAGACACCTCAGTCAGAATGGTCTAGTTCTAGTTGAGGCTATTCGGCAGAGGAAAAGGCCAAAAAACTGGTCTGCAGAAGTGACGAAGTTCATGCTCTGATCTTTAAAAGACGGCGGTGGGACGGACGGCCAGCTTATGCGTCTCAGACCACGACGTCTTCCTCTCGGCCTTCTTTAATAAGGACGTGTGAAGGACGTTTTTCCCGAGTCTGACGTCGTTTTAAAGCCATTAAAAGCACAAGCACTGCTCACTGCTGCTCATCTCACTCTGACTGGACTCCACACCTGCGCGTCATTTTGGATCGGATTACTTGTAGTGAGCATGTAAACAAAGGTTTTCTGTCAGCTTGTTGAATAGAGTGAGAAAATAAACGCCTCAGTCTAAATCAGTAATCGGAATGTGTTCGGTCAGATTGGAGACAATGTTTGCATGTAAGCACAGCCGTTGTTATTTGTAAAGGGACGGATGTCCAAGTTTGGTGGACAGAAGTTTCTATTACTTGTCAGCGACAGCAGCATCGTAGCTCCAGTGCAGAGCTTATGAAACGAACTGTAGACACCAAACATGTCTCTGCTGACAAAAACTACCATTTATGGCCAGATTATTGCTTAACCCAGGTTCCAGATCCAGTTCATCCAGCTCGTCCACTGCGACGAGAGGTGGACGAGAATAATAGATGATCTTTTTCTTTCACTACAGGAAGCGATTACGGTATAATGATTGTCTCAATGAGTCTAATCATATCAAATGAGTCATGTGTTAATAATACTGTTACAGCATCGGCCTTCTGTTCCGTCTGTTGGCGTAATCTCTTTAACGCAGTTCGTCTGTGTAATAGCCCACATCACATGTAGCTGTCTGTCAGGTGGCTTCATACAGATTGGCTGAGTTCTCTGTTCCGGTGAGGGAACTAGTTTAGGAACCGGCTGAAAAAGGTGTGTTAAGTCCAGTTGCCGCTGTTGATGAGATGTAAAATATCGCCGAGTCTCTGCAGGAGCTGCGCAGCTGCTGAGTCGCTGTGAATGAAAGGTAATTAAATGTGAACTACGGTGTCTTATTAGCTTTGGCAGAGCAAAAGTATTTGGACTGTACACTCTGACGGGTTCTGTGTAGAACCATGAACGCTCAGAAAGACCTCTGCATGATTAAAGGATTCTTTGCATCATCAAAGAGCCCTTTAAACATGCAAATGGTTCTTTGAGTACTCGGGGTTCTATGCAGAGCCACTGACTTTACTATAGAACCTTTGAAGAACCATTTTTAAGAGTGAACCATACGCACATTCTCCATCAGTCTGAAGAACCATTACACCAGAATCTTAGAAAAGAGGGTTCTTCAAGGGTTCTTTAGTAAAGCGATGGTTCAGTTTGGAACCATAAGTTCTGTATAGCAACATATTATGCTTGAAGGGTTCTTTGCATTGTGAAATGGTTCTTGAGGTGGAGAATGTGTTGTGTAGAACCTTTTTGAAAATGGTTGTATGTACCATCAAAAAGGTTCTATACAGAGCCACTGACTTTACTAAAGAACTTTTGAAGAACCATTTTTAAGGGTGTGTAGAACCATACGCACATTCTCCATCAGTCTGAAGCACCATTACACCAGAATCTTAGAAAAGAGGGTTCTTCAAGGGTTCTTTAGTAAAGCGATGCTTCAGTTTGGAACCATAAGTTCTGTATAGCAACATATTATGCTTGAAGGGTTCTTTGCATTGTGAAATGGTTCTTGAGGTGGAGAATGTGTTGTGTAGAACCTTTTTGAAAATGGTTGTATGTAGCATCAAAAAGGTTCTATACAGAACCATATACAGTCTGAAGATGGAGAGCAGCAGGCGGGTCTGGCGAGAGGAACCACCTGCTGCTCTCCTATTGAAACGGTTGGCCGAAGTGCATCAAAATTGGAAAAATGCTCCTCACTGAGCGAAACTCATTCATTCAGCGTTCTGTGTGAAACCAGCTTAAAACTGAGTTCCGCGCCCAGCTGGAGCCTTCAGCACGGTATAACGATCGCTCTTTACTGCAGATGTACACGCTTAAACATGATGGTTCTTTAGTAAAGAAAACGGTTCTATATAGAACCATAAACCATCAGACAACCCTTGGCATAGTGAAAGGTTCTGTATAGTGCCACAATGGGTTCTTCTGTTGTTACAGGCTTGACATCGAAACGGTAGAAGAACGCTTGATCTGAAGAGCCATTTCACGATGCAGAGAAGCCTTTTATCATGCAAAGGGTTCTTTAGATGTTCATGGTACTATATAGAGCCTTTTTTTTTTACTAAAGAACCCTTGAAAACCATCTCAAAAAGCCAAGGCCTCTCTTGCTTCTTTAGCTTTCCACTGAAGCTGTGAGGCCGAGTTGCTGAGTTGTTACGTAATCGCCAATGGACTTTCGGTTCCTAACATGTATGACGCACTGTCACCTGAAAATGGACGAATGTCCAAGTTCGGTGGACAGACGTTTCAGGTGCATTAGCCTCGTAGCTCCAGCGCAAAGCTAATGAAACGAACGTCAGACACCGATCATGGACAGGCTTCATCCTGAGTAGAACCTTGCAATGACCCTTGGTCTGTTTTACCTGCTGAAGGTCTGAAGACTGTGACCCTCACCATAAATCAAAGCTAAAGCGAATTGGGGCCGTTTTGTTTTCACAATGTACAAATCAGTCCAGCTTCAAATTAAACTACAAACGAACCGAACTGAGACCACCTTGACGCGTGGCCTCGTTTTTGGGGCCTGAGTCCAAAAACTTCTCAGCCAATCACATGACGAGGCTGGAGCTGTGGAATATTGATAGCAGTAATTATCATTGATGAAATATTGACCTGCTCTGTTTCAGGCTATATCTGCAGCAGCAAGTTGGTTCCGGTCAGTCAGTATGTCGGCACAGTGCTGGTGTGTTTGCTGGGAGTAGCCTGTCTAAGAGGTGAGCTGATTGATTTGTACAACATCGTAACTCTTCCCAGCATTTTCTGCTTATTTCCAGGTTGACAATAAGCCTTATGATGTCATTGTCATGATGCATTAAGTTTTAGCGTATTTTTTAGCATCGTAAGTGCTTCTGAAACACAACATTTTATTAATTTATTATTTTACTGGTGGTTTAATTTTTTCTCCCTGTTCCTTCTTGATTTGGTTGGTTTCAGACACTCATCATAGTCAACTTTCCAGAGCCTTTTTAAAATGTGGCTGTTGTGCTGGTTCTAACTTGTTTGCGAAGCTCAGAAAAGTGAAATATGATATTTTGTCTAATAAAAATGAATTTAAGTCTCATGATGATCCAGTGCTTTAGGGCTCTGTCACACTATGATTTGATAAGGTAGTAAGTAAGAGGTATTTTCAGGCAAACATTATGAAACGTGGAAAAAGTACAGAGAAATTGTGCTTAAAAATATGCATCAAAATTTTATTCAATAAAAGTTGAAGCGTGGAGGTAAAACGTATCTACGTCTAAACATATTTAAATACAGTCGAATGCAAGGGTTTGAACTTTTAACTGTTAAGAACTCCTCTAACATTTTGATTTCAGTTTATGTGTTGAGTTTAACATACTGGGAAAAAATGACATAAAATATAAAATGTCCCGAAACCTTTGCACAGGCCACATTTAAGGTTACAAAATTCCCAATACATTAAATTTATCAAATAAACAGTAATTGTGTGTTAAAATGTGCTGAACTGTGTTCTCTGTTGAGGATATGTTAACTTCACAATTCAGCAAAACATGGAAATTCCCCAAGGGTGCTCTGACTTTTGCATAAGATTATAAAAGTAAAAAATAGATTTTAATAAATAAAAAATCGATTTTTAAAACCATAATATTATACATTTTTTGTCGGAGAAATAGTTCTGTACTAATCTTGAACGGTAAGTTGTGGCAAATTTGATTTCAATTTTACACTGAAATAATTTGGATTTTATGTTTTGATTAAAAAAAAAAAAAAGAATTAAAACGCAACTCAAATGATTGGCAAGATAAAATCTCCAGGTCTTTGAGGTTTGCAACAAATAGTATTGTAGTATTAACCTATCAACTCCTCGGGCCCACCGGTGAAGTGCCCTTCAGCAAGGCACCTAACCCCCAATTGCTCTCCGGGCACCAGGGATAGGGCTGCTCACTGCCCCCTAGTGTGTGTGTTCACTGGTGTGCATGTAAAATTTCTAATTCAGTGATCTCTAAAAATTATTTTTATAAAATAACACAAAGAACGTCTGAGATCTTTGGCTTTCAGCAGTAAAGTGTAGGCATATAGTGATATGTGTAGATCATAAAAGACGTGTTCTGTTCATTTGAGTGGAGCTTTTACAAAAAATAAATAAAATAAAAAAATTTGTAAATCGGAATTTGCCTTGAAATTTCAGACGGACAAACCAAAATATATCCTGGTGAATAGTAATAATATTAATAAAATACAAATCATCCAGAGTTTGCCACCCTGGACGTTGCTATCCTGAGGAATCTGTGGTGTATTTTGGACCTGGTTAGTGGAATAACCTGCAGTCTTATTTGCCTGCGTGTGTTGGTAGGCTGGGGTCGCTGGAGGAACCCTGAGTATCTTCAGTTCGTCAGCATTCTGGAGGAGACCAGGAGGAACCACACGCCCAACAACAAGGTGAGTCCTTGGTAACGTCATGGCAGCATCTCCAATGAGACCAACTGAGAGCACTGATGTAATTAGTCGTGGTGCTTTTTTGTTCTTCGCCCTCTTCAGAAAAAACTTGCCAGCTATGACTTTGACTTCTCACACTGGCCGGCAGATTTCAGTTGGAAAGAAGTCAGCAATCCGTAAGTGTGTGTGCGTCCTTTAACCGATTAAGAGCCCCACAGTCTAACCCATCCGTGCAGTGAAACACCACATACACACTAGAGAACACACACACTAGGGGGCAGTGAGCACACTTGCCCGGAGCGGTGGGCAGCCCAATCTGCAGCGCCCGGGGAGCAGTTGGGGGTCAGGTGTCTTGCTCAAGGGCACTTCATTCATGTACTGTTGGCTCCGGGGATCGAACCGGCGACCTCATTTTGAACATGCAAATTAGGCCTCTACTAATATTTGATAGGCTGATGGTATCGGGGGATGTTTTGTGTTGTAGACCGAGAATATGGGACGATATTGGCGGCCTTAGATTTTATCAGCGTTTGAAAACATTAGTGGCTTTTTGTTTTTTTGTGGCATCGCCAGTATTCAAACCCGCGATCTCCCAACAAAAGGACAAAAGAAACAGACGTTCCACCGCAGAGCACAATAATAATGGTCAATATTAATGAAATACAGGCTGAACTATGAATCTGAGCACAGAACTCCCATCATAGCTAAAATAACAAGTACAAAATAAGAAAAATAACTAAACAAAATCAAAACTGCAAAGAATTCTGGGTAGCTACACCTCCAGTCTATGTAAATAGATCAAATACAATTTATTTGGTTCCTTAATTAATGTTTTTTTTTTTTGTTAATCCGGACCACACGTGCCTTATTCAGATTCCCCATTTGAAGAAGCAGTACGAAGATTTAAGTTTGAATATGTGCGTCTTTGGGTAACCACTCCTACTCATTGTTGCTGACCAACTGTTGTTGTATTGACAGGAAGTTTTCTAAGGGGGGCGTGTCCCTGCTGAAGCCGGAGCCCAAACACAGAGGGGCCACAGACAGTCTGCTGAACTCAGTACGAACACTACCGTGCCACATCATTAGGTAACACAAATGTGCAAACACTGCTCCCATGTCACGTTTCAGAGATTGTGTTATTGTGATAACACTGGTTCCACTGGACTGGACACATTCCTCTTCGAAATCTGACCGAACGGGCTGCAGGTATATAAGAATTCATGTTTGTTTTGATTGGGCTGAAGAGAAAGAAAGCAACTTAGCAACCGGTGCTCAGCAGAGTGATACAGTTATTGTGAGCAAAATAAGATGTAATCACAAATAACTCCAGTTTCAGAGAAAGATATTGTTCATAGATACTTATAAACGGTGTGTGTGTGTGTGTGTGTGTGTGTGTGTGTGTGTGTGTGTGTGTGTGTGTGTGTGTGTGTGTGTGTGTGTGTGTGTGTAGCTATCTTGTAGCTCACTCGTTTGGCCGGAGGATGCTGTACCCAGGCTCTGTTGGCCTGCTGCAAAAGGCCATGAGACCCATGCTGCAACAGGGACAAGCCAGACTTATTGAGGAGGTAATTCTAACAAAAATACACACACACACGCAATCCATCTGCACCTCAGTGGTCAGGACCCTCACAGAGCAGGTACTATGTGGGTGGTGGGTCATTCTCAGCACTGCAGTAACCTTGACATGGTGGTGGTGTGTTCATGTGTGTTGTGCTGGTCTGAATGGATCAGACACAGCAGTGCTGCTGGAGAATATCCAGCTAACAGCATCCTGTGACCACTGATGAAGGACCAGAGGAGGACCGACACAAACTGTGCAGCAGATGAGCTGTCGTCTCTGACTTTACATCTACAGGGTGGGCTGACGAGGTAGGAGAGTCTAATAGAGTGGACAGTGAGTGGACACAGTGTTTAAAAACCCCAGCAGCACTGCTGTGTCTGATCCACTTGTACCAGCACAACACACACTAACACACCTCCACCACGTCAGTGTCACTGCAGCGCTGAGAATGATCCACCACCCAAATAGTACCTGCTCTGTGAGGGTCCATGGGGGTCCTGACCGCTGAAGAACAGGGTAACAGAGTCTCAGAGAAACAGATGGACTACAGTCTGTAACTGTTGAATGTGTACCTGTGTGTAAAATGTCCTGTATGTGTTCGATATACATAAATAAGAGTGTTTCTCTTCACTCGCTGCAGTACGACGGACAGCGGAACAAGCTGATATCATGTGATGGAAATGAGATCGACGCTATGTTTGTGGACCGGAGGGGAGAAAGAGGACCAAACGGCAAGACTCTGGTAAGAACACTGGGGAGAGAACCTGTTTCTGGGGCTGCATGTAAATGAGTCATGAGGAGTACCCACTTCTGGATACTTATAAGCACATTGTGTTACAGGTGATCTGCTGTGAGGGGAATGCAGGCTTCTACGAGGTGGGCTGCATGAACACTCCTCTGGACGGTAAGTCTGGTTAGGATGTAAAGCAGTTGTCTGGCCCAACGGCAAATGTTCAGTTTTCCCTTTGACCCAGGGTGTGCCTGATCAGCCAAGACCTGTTTGGTACCTGAAGCTACCAGATCTTATAATTAGACCATAATACACAAACAACATGAACTTTTTTTAACTCCTTGGGACCACCGGTGGTTCCAAAACGCACTTCATCAGATTCTTTACTTCATAACCTTCATATTTCAGAAGCTGGGCGTCGTGTGAGGCTGTAGCTCTTCTCTCCAGTCTAATAGACGGTGATGTCATTTTAAACCCTTATAATAAAAGAAGCTGAACTTTGTTTTTCTACTGAAAGTCGACCCGTTTTTCCCCAAATCTGGGCTCTAAACTATAAACAGACGGCGTCTCTTCTGCGATCTGCTCTGGAAACATCACTTTTAGAAAACAACACAAAGAGCGTCGGAGATTTTTGTCTTTCAGCAGTAAATTATAAGAACAATTATAAATTATAAAAACAAATCTACATTAGGGCTCAGCGGAAATGGGATTGGACCTAAATTAGCCTCGTACGTCCAGTTTAAAAGCAAAGAAGCGACTTCAGACTCCAAACATGTCTTGTCTGATTTACCACATGTTGAGTAAGGGGGGGGGACACTGTGATAGCTGAGCTCACTTGAACCCTAAATAATATTCATTTCATGAAACGGCTCATGATTTGCCTCTGTGTCCAGGTGGATACTCGGTTTTGGGCTGGAATCATCCAGGCTTTGCGGGCAGTACGGTAAGCAGGCCTGTCAGATGAACACCGTGTTGCTGTGGCTGTGCTTTCGCACTCTGCTATGTGGAAGCTCAGGTTTCACCGCTCACCTGATGCTCATCTCCGGGTCAGAGAGCCTGACTCGGCGCGTCTGTCATCGTAGACTGAAGCGCCGTCTCAGGCCGACCCCGAGGCGCTAACCCCATTACTCTGTAATGACCCTAATGAGTCGTCATCCGTCATTTGCCCTTTAACTAGCAGCAGTCTGACAGCGCAGGAGCGTCTCTCTTTAAAGGCGTCTGTCTTCACGTCTTTGTCCCTCTCTCGTTCAGGGCGTGCCGTTCCCTCAGAACGAGGCCAACGCCATGGACGTGGTGGTTCAGTTCGCCGTGCACAAGCTGGGCTTCCAGTTAAACGACATCGTTGTGTACGCCTGGTCGATAGGGGGCTTCACAGGTAGACTGTTGACCGGTTGCTCTAATGTCAATGAATTATCAAACTTTGGAATTATTTACTTTTTATTATCATGTCTTTTCATCTGTGCATTTCATGCTGGGCACATTAGAGCTGAATTTCAGAGTGTGGGAGAACTTCTTATTATTGTTGGTGGTCTTTGTTAATATAATCGTATCATTTTGTATTGTTTTTATGATTATATGCCAATGTAATAATTATTGATGCAATATAAACATCATTATTACTATTGAAACTGATATAATCAAATGCTAGTAATAGTCATTACTAATAATCTTATTCTGGGTATTAATCATGATAAATATTTGACGTATTAAGCTACATAAAATGTTATTGTTACAACTGATTATATATTTGTTTTATGGTTGTTTTTATTATTTTTATGTGTTCATCACCTTTAGTAGTCGGTATTTAGGGAATATAGTTGATAATATTTATATTCATTAAAAATCTATAAGAATTGTATATAATTATATGTATAATTATCACCAGTATTTTTTATCAGAATAAACTAGATTAATTATATGTATATTATGTATTTTTAACAGTAAAACATTTATATTTATACATTGAAATGTTTGAAAATATTTATTTAAAACTTTATATAATTAAATAATAAATGTTATTATATATGTATAATTCAGTATTTTTATAACTATAATAAATGTTATTAATCTAGTAATATTCAAATATTTATATATTTAAATGTATTTGAAAGTATTAAGATGTTTACAAGTTGAATGTCATTATATATTATATAATTAACCATCAGTATTTTTAACATTTTAGTATTATATAATAATAATTATTATTATTATTATATCAATGACTATAATACTGTAGCAACATAATAATAATCATAATAATAGTAATGGTAATTACAAAACTACCTGTGTGTCTAATGTTCACTCTGTTGTTATGTATTCATTGCACCTTTCAGCTAGCTGGGCAGTGATGTCGTACCCCGAGATCCGCGCGCTGGTTCTGGACGCCTCGTTTGATGACCTCCTGCCTCTGGCGCTGAAGGTCATGCCAGAGAGTTGGAGTGAGTGTCCCTCCCGTCCTTCATCTCCTCTCACAACACATAACTAAAACCACTTTCAGCTGTTATGATGGCCTCTGCTGTCAGAAGGTGTCTGATGGTTCTGCACTGTGTGTGTCTGTGTGCTGAAACAGGGCCGCTGGTGACCCACACAGTCCGGCAGTACATGAACTTGAACAATGCAGAGCAGCTTTGCAGGTAAGACCCAGCAAATGAACCACTCGTGAACATTTAACACATTAGAGATCTGCTCAGATGGCATGCTTGGCCTGAGCACTGCGCCCACACCACTGAACCGACCTTTTCCCAGGTACCAGGGACCAGTGCTGTTGATCAGAAGAACCAAAGATGAAATCATCACAACCACGTGAGCCCTTATGACCTCAGAACAGCCTGATCTTTACTGTGTTTGGCTTGTTAGTTGCGCTGAGTCTGGTTTTGCTGTTGCTCTGATTCAGGGGACCAGAAGACATCATGTCCAACAGAGGCAATGATCTACTCCTCAGACTGCTCCAGCACAGGTGGGTCTGCACTGCATTCATCACACACTGTGGAATTGTTGAGTAATCTTGTGTGGTTTCTGATACTGTATGGCACTCTGCGCTGATCAGGCATAACATTTAAGACCACCACCATCGTCCATCTTATCAGCTCCACTTACTGTATAGCTGCACTTTGTAGTTCTACAGTTACAGACTGTAGTCCATCTGTTTCTCTGATACTCTGTTACCCTGTTCTTCAGTGGTCAGGACCCCCATGGACCCTCACAGAGCAGGTATTATTTGGGTGGTGGATCGTTCTAATCAACCAACTAATCGACTATTAAATTAGTTTCCAGCTAATTTGGTCGTCGAATTTAGTTGACCGAGTCGATTAATCGCTGCACCCCTAGTCCACCGTATTAGTAATAAACACACAGAAATATCTTGTGACGTGATGTAACTGGATAGTCTGTTTCAAGCGGCGGACCTTTAGACGATGTGGACGTTTTATAGTGTAGATATTCAGCAGGCACATCATGCTGATAGAGATAAGTTAGCTGTTTGGCTAAGAGAGACTGTTGTACAGCTCCGTGTGTCCAGCTGTGGGAGATTTTATGAAAAATCTTTTTTTATTATTATTTTTAAAAATGATTTAGGTTGTTAATGGAAATTGTGCTTTGCCCTATTCAGAATTACCCCCACCCCACAGCTGAGAGCTATGATTGTTCCCTGAACATGCGCTGCTTTTGTTTTAGGTCAGTCTAACACACTCACTTTCTCTCTGTCTGGCCCAGATATCCTAAGGTAATGACAGAGGACAGTCTCAGGGCGGTCAGACAGTGGCTGGCAGCGGGGTCGCAGGTGGAGGAAGGTGGGTGTTCACTCTTGGCACATCTGCCCCTCCTGTTTGTCCCGTGGTAATGTGGTGGTTGTCAGACGTGTGAATTATGTTCTTCTCTTTTAGAGTCTGTGTACATTGGGTATGAGGTCGATGACGACTGGTGCATGTCTGTGCTTCAGTCCTATCAGACCGACCGAGAAACGCCGTTCCCCTGGAGCGTCGGTAAGTACACTGAACAGCACTTACACATACGGTCGTTTAATTTTCTGCGTCAAAATGACATCCTCCACGCAGGAGACACTTAAATATGGCATATTTCAGCATCTCCAAAAGGAGTAAGAGAAGCTCTGTTACGAGTGCAATGTGTAAAATTTAGGGGGATCTATTAGCAGACACAGAATATCTTATACAAAGCCATGTTTCAGTGTAACCAAGAGTCGGGTCTTCGTCCCGGTATGATCCCTTCATATCTACAGGGGAAGCGGCTCCTCTTCTAACAAGAGGTCACCAAGTTTCTACAGTAGCCCAGAACAGACCAAACAAAGGCTCTAGAGGGCGCCTTTCGTGCTTTTGTGTCAAAGTGGTAGGTTGAATTTGCTGGTGCTGTAGCGCCGGTTGGAAGAAACTGAAAGAAAAGGAATCGGTGGTCACTGCTGGTGTTTGTGAGAAGTTGACCCCAAGTTTTTGACAGATGGAGGGTTGTGCTTATTATTTAGCATGAGAAAAAGCAAAAGAGGGTGAATGCTCGTCGTCGAAGAAACGAGGAAATTAGGACATGCAATGGCAGACAACTTCCAAGTTCTGCTACATGTATGGAAAGGGAGGGGTGAGGGAGGGGTATTCATTTGGTTGCAATCTGCCTCACCACTAGATGCCACTAAATCTTACACACCGCACCTTTAAATGATCATTTTAGTTTGTTTTTAAAACATTTTGACAGGGCTGTGGTAATACGGAAAACAGGAACTCTTAATATTGGTCTACCTCTAATCTGCTGTGCAGCACTGTTTCTACTTATCAGCATCTGCTAAAGAAGTAAAACACAGTAGGCAGTGAAGCAGCAGCTATGAAGACAAGGTCGTTACACCACTTATGCTGAAGAAATGCTGAATTGGTATTATATTGTTGTGCATCATTAGGTGAGGACATGACGGCGGAGGGCAGACGGCAGCTCGCTCTTTTCCTGGTAAGAGAAAACGTCTGTTTTACACCGCCTACATTCTCAAAGCTAATATCACCAAGGTTGCAGTGCTGTACACCTCACACTACTTTCAGTCGCCTCAGTTGCTTGTCTGCATCAGAATTTTCTCCTTATGCGAAGTATAACTGGTCAACCAAAACACATTTTGGTATCTGAGGTTTGCTTCTTTGCAGCGGCGCTAGGGGGCTAACGTACCCAGAAACATCAGCGCTGATACCTGGAAAGATACACAATAAGAAATGCAATAGATTTCAATGAGTGCTAGAGTAGCATGTATAGGATGTCAGGACTTGCCTCAGACAGTCTCGTTGTTCAGTGATCTTATATAGACTTAATTATTAAGATTAGATTGACCCTTAGAATTGACCCTTATTAATCCCACAACGGGGACATTTCACCTGTCCGTGCAGTGAAACACCACATACACACAAGTGAACACACACACACACACTAGGGGGCAGTGAGCACACTTGCCCAGAGCGGTGGTCAGCCCCATCAGCTGGGGGTAAGGTGCCTTGCTGAAGGGCACTTGAGTCATGGACTGTTGGCTCAGGGAATCAAACCAGCAACCTTCAGGTTATAAGGCTGGTTCCCGACACTAAGACCATCACTTCAAAGGGGAATTCCATCAATTTTCAGAATTTGTGTATAATCCAGTGGTTGAGATGTAAACGATCAGTGATTTGATGTGAAATGGTTCTGTGTAGAGAAATTTAGACACTGGCTTCTTTACTCTTATGGTGCTGATAGGAACCAGAGGTCATGTTTACAATGCAAATACATGTATAGCCATTTACTCTCCAAATAAATAGTCAATAGTAAAAAAAAAAAAAAAAAACTCCTTTGCCCCCTTCAACATGAAAGCATTAAAATAAATTGATTAAAATATGTTTGTCACAAAACTACTATAAATTGTGTCTCAGACATCAGGCAGTGAATTAATAACCATTTCATATCATAACTTTCTAGTAGGAGCTTTTAGAGGTAGACATCTGGTTCCTATCACCACCACTGTGAACAATTGTGTTTCTCTAGAATGGAGCATTTCACACCAAACCACTTGTTTTTCATTTCAGAATTTCTGTGTAATGAATTTGCTAAATTAATCTTTAAATTTACTTCCAGATCAAAAGTACATGGGGAACGTTTCTCTAGAGTGGAGCATTTCACACTAAACCACTCGATGATTTGGTTGACGTTAACCTGTTTTATAATTTTTGAAAAAAAAAAAAAAAAAAATCGATGGAGTTCCCTTTTAAGTAGGGCGGGAGAACATGGACACCAAAATTTGAGTTCTGAAGCAACACCAGAAGCTTTTTTATACAGGACGAAATCACATTCAGAGCTCCTGAGAGGCAAACCCTGTTTTGTTGGCCGTGTCAAGTGCGATTCCCAGTGATGCCACAGCCATCCGTGGCTGGGAATCCAAGAGAGAGGACAGCGTAACTGATGGTCCTTCCTCTCCACCATCACTCAGTGATGATGGTCAACACTTCCATCTCTTAGCTGACACAACAGCTGGAGTTCTCCTCCAAGCATGTTGAGCTGTTCAGTCACGCTGAGATAGCAGCAGTTTGAAAAGCCGGGATAGATCTAGCGGTGTTTGTAATGGAGGTGACTAAAATCAAAAGAACCGGGTCTTTAAAGAAGAAGTGCTGAAACAGTCCAGATCATCACCTTTTCCGTTTCTTCCAGGCCCGAAAGTACATGAGGAATTTTGAGACGACACATTGCACTCCGCTCCCCATCTCCGAGTTCCACATGCCCTGGAAGCTTTAGAGAGTGGAAGAAAGGGATGGAAGAACGGCACAGACGGAAAGAGAGAGAAAGACCTCAGAGGAAATTTGGTGTCAGAAGTTCTGATTGTTGAGATCGTGTTTTGTTGGTTGTCTGCATGGTTTGGTAGGTTTTTTTTTTTTATTTTTTTATTTTTTTTTTTTATTTAAATTCAGGATTTTTAAAAAATAATCTGACTTGGGAAAACTTGCAGTTGACCGCTGTTTTTTAAGGTTATTGAAAATGAAGACAGTAAAGGTTGGTGCTGCTTGAGATTCAAGCTGCCTTAGCTTTTGTTATGAAGGGACTCAGCCAATCCCTTTTCTTTGTCCTTTTTTTTTTGTCCTCCGTTTTGTGAGCACTGTTACGAATCAGATTCGTACCATGAAATAATGCCCTGAATGTTATTGTATTAAACGTGCATAATAAAGCTGTGAGACCTTGTGGTTGGTTAATGTAAACAGTGAAAATGCTCTGGTCAGATTTTAAGACTCATTGCTGCTTCTGATAAAAGACGCTCATTAAAGCAGAGCAGGTTCTTTTGTGTTCCAGTGGAAAATGATCAAAGGCCCCTTCAGTGCTTTGTAGCTTCAAGTGGTTTTCAATTTTTTTTTTTTTCCCTCAGGTATGGTCAGGTATGGAGAGGGTTAGTAGGTTGGCTTATCATTACACCAGGAAACTGAATGATTTATGTGGTCTAAAATTCAAGGATGATCACATGCAACCGAAAGGAAAAATGGACCAAGGATTGAGCCTTGAGGAACACCACACTGATTATTAGTAATCAAAGGATTGTTTTGATAAGTAGTATTATAAACAATGACACTGGACTTGATAAATGATGCACCATGTGTAGCCTTTCAAAGATTACAAAATACCTAGAAAGCCTTTATTTATTAATGTAAAATATAAATTGGAGAGATGATCAAGATCGTTTTTTTTTTTTCTACAGAGGTTGAGAGCAGTAGGAGATTAAAACGCATATCATCAATCATGCAAATTTCAAACCAATTGCTGATCTGTAGTGAAGGTCAATTTTAATCATTTTAAAACAGAGTAATTGTGACAGTGATTTGATTACATGATTTATTTATTAGGCTACCTAATCAACAGTTGTTCTGGTTATTTAACACCTAAAGCATAAAACACAAAAAACTGCAAAAGGTAGTCTCACATTAATGTGAAGTCAAAGATGTGCCATTTTGACCAGTAATGTGTCCAGTCAAATTGGTCAGTGCATTTCTGTCCCTACACCCCAGAGCTAAAAGGGGTTGAGAGCAATATTCTTCAAACTCTAAAGTAGGGCTCAATATGTCAGCAGCTGATTTAACGCTACTGGAAAACAGGAAAATGATTATAGTCCCATACTGAACAACTGGCTTCAAAAAAAATTACGCAAAGACTTAATAAATTAATTATTCATTTAAAACCATATCGTTCACAAGAACGTGATGGCTAATATAAGAAGCTACCATCTTTAGACATTTTACTCTCACCATATTCCATATAGTGTGAACCTATCAAATATCAGTTTTTGGTATCTGGTAACTGTCAATCATCGATACCAGCCTAGAAATAAACTAGTGCATCCCTCCCCCCAAACCCAAGAAGGACAGCTGAACAGGATACAAGCTAACAATAGTATTTATTTAATCTTCCCCATAAAGACAGTTTAAGGATGTGCAAGGATGCACGTCGATCACACATACAGGGCGCTAAACCATCAGTGTGTAAAAATATAACAAAGGACGAGGGGAGGATCTCTTACATCATTCTTCTGAAGTTCTCGATGGCTTCCTTCACTTTCTGCAGCTCTGTCTGACTCTGCCTCAACTGCACAAAGAGAGAGAATAAAATGCATCTACACGCCACATCAGCGGTAATACTATATCCTCATGGCTAATATACACAGTGGGGATGCACGTTATATCCTTAATATTCTTGCAGGACTGATACCGTAGAAGGCTGTAATATGCAAATAGCTTTCTAAAAAAAAAAAAAAAACAATTAATTGGGTCAACATAATTCAGGGCCATCTTTAACCATGGCCGATTTAAACAGTATGCATCTATTTGGGATGTTAATGGTTAACCTGTGAAAATCTTTGACCGATAAGTTGGAGACAAACTTATTTGAACTTATAAATCGCTCCGTCTGGTTTACTGATACGTTTAATCTGCAACGAGAAACTGTCAAACACTTAAAAGTCGTTACGCTGAAGTCCGTTTCTTGTTCGAATTTTCCCGTTCCACCTTAAATGGTGCCTGAGGTGCCAGACTGTAACTGTTGCACCATTTAATTCAAACAAGAAGCTGGCAAATGAGAAGCGACTTCAGCCTCATAAAAAGTCAAATGTTGAGACGTTTTACAAGAAACTTCCACTTCTGAAGGAAAGTTTCCTGCCGGAGATGCGAGAAAACAGACTAACAAATGGAAAAGCTTAAAGCAGAGTAAAGTCTGTTTTCTTTATATTATATTTTTAGCCAATACTAGTCCGAACAGCAGAGTCTCTTGCTGTCTTCAAACGTAGACTGAAGAATCATCTCTTTACACAGCACTTAAATGAGCACTGAATTATAAGCTGCACTTATTTTTATTGTACTTCACTGTGTATTGTAGTTTATTGTATTGCATTGAATGGCACAGAGTTCTGCGTTCAACTGTTTCTTTTTCTCTTGGTGTCTGCAGTGACATCTTGTTTCTAGCAGTATCTGAGCTCAGGACCGTCTTTTTCTCTAAGCTGTTGGTAACCAGCAAAGATACTTTCTCTAGATTGACAAAGCACTTCTTCTTGTAAGTCGCTCTGCATAAGAGCGTCTGCTAAATGCTGTAAATGTAGCACATTCTGAGACACATTTACAGCCAAGATGGTAAAATGGACATAAAATGAGGCTCCCAGACTCGTCCATCGGGTTGCCAGACGGAGAAGCATGATTGGTCACTCCAGGGAATACGTCTCCACTGTTCTAGAGTCCAGTGGCGGCGCTTTACATCACTGCATTCGATGCTTTATGGCCGGAAGAACTGACCAAATTCCCATTCCTAATATCTGTATACAACACTAGTGTTTTGTCCTGTACAGTTATGATCCATGTACACTAAAATTTATACCTGCCGTATTTTATCACCTCTACAGTTGGTATCATACTACTGCTATAACTAGATGAGTGTAAGGCAGATGTTTCCTCTCTCCTCACCTTCTCAGCATCCAGGTCCTGCACCTTCGCTGGAACTTTCTCTCTGTAATCACTCTTTTTCATCTTCTCCTCCAGTTTCTCCATCTGTTTCTCCAGGTCACCCTGCTTCGTTGTCAGTTTGGCCACTTCCTTATCTAAATCAATCAAGCCCTGGTGCAGAGAATAAAGTAACACAGAACAGCTCAGAATAAACACCATTAAGCACACATGGGACACGTTAGGTCTAATACTGGTTTCTCATTTGATACCTGAGGAGAAAATAAAGTTCATTTTCACCTTTTTCTGTCACGCTATAAAAACCACTGAGGGCACTTGAGAGGCCAGGCTTTATACGGACCATATCATGGAACACAATTTCTCTCACTTTTTTTTTTATTTAAAAGAGCTTTATGAGTTTGATGAGATATTTAAACAGTGTTTACATATAGTAAATCACGCAAAGTACAGCACCTCCTCAAGTAAAACTAATCCAGCTCCAATAGGGCTGGATTACATAAACAAGAAGGTCAGAATGTTATGCCTGATCAGTGTATATCTGACAGGGCAGCCAATCGGAGCAGCGCTCATTCGTGTGTGTGTGTGTGTGTGTGTGTGTGTGTGTGTGTGTGTGTGTGTGTGTGTGTGTATATATATATATATATATATATATATATATATATATATATATATATATATATATATATATATATATATATATATATATATATTTTTTTTTTTTTTTTTTTAGAGATAATTAAAGATAATTTAGCTTGTTTAATTATAAGTGTTAAAGAGAAGTTGGGAAATAATGTAAATTATTATGTGTGTTATTATACAATATGTTTTCGCTACATAAAACCACACAAATGTAATAAGTGGGCAACTTTTAAGTGGGACAATTTAATAAGCGAGACCATTTTACATAAAAGCTTTGAAAAACAATTTAAATTATTATAAATAATATGCAATTTTTCTGCCTAGAAAACAAAGACTGTTCCATGCATAGTTGGCACAGTAATACAAAATGTACTTAATGTATGCAGTGCAGGTGTGTATATGTGGTATTTTATGATGCGG
>NC_051213.1:46024668-46037168 GCF_015220715.1 Pygocentrus nattereri | reverse complement strand
ACATGTAACATCACTGCATGCCTTTCTGAGCAACCTGCCCGTTTTAACATTGGACTCTTCACAGTTGCTCGCAAACCGTTCTTGCAGAACGAGCTGCTATTAGTAATGGAAGAAGGGCAATTAAATAACAGCGAAGCGTTTGATTTTGAAACACGGACTGCAGGATGTTTTTTGCCAGGAATCAGCAACTTGATTGGCCAAATTCAAACGGAAAGCAATCGTGAAGCAGACATCAAGCAAGGCTCTTTATTTCTACGATTGTGCTACATGTGGAAATTAAACGGGCAGATTTACTAACGCTTCATGCTTCGCAAACCTTGTTCTGGCATCAAAAAACATCTTTAAATTAGCTGTAAAGTGTGTGTGGCAGCGAGGGTGTGGTCAAGCGCTGTCTGTTGGGGAGAGACCTGGTGAGAGTGAGGACACTGACTGCTTAACAAGCCGTTACACCTGTGGGTAACTGTCTCTTTCTCTATTAATACGAGCTTCCCCAGTGCAGTGAGAGAGACCTGGCACACAGGAACGCTCAGGAAGAGACGAACTGAACCTGAAGCTCCAGAGAGAGGAAGAAACAACTTTTGTCTTTTGCCGCTTTTTTGCCGAGTTTCCCTTTCAAAACACAGAATACTGAGAGGAACTTATTATAACAGAACTACTTATTCTCATTAACCAAAACTGAGAGAAAAGAATAGTAACTTGTTCTTTAGTTACTAGTCATTATTTTTTAGCTACTCAATCAAAATATTGAGACAGTACATCATTATTTCAATCTAACGAGTAACAATCATCAATAAATCAGAGAATAACACTAAATAAATAAATAAATAAACTGCATCCCACACCACGCTCTTCTATACAGATTACACTGAATGCGCTTCTAATGGAGGTGCACTCTTTTCAGTATTTAGTGCTGCAGTGTGAGGCTGGAGATGCAGCCTGGCAGAAATAGAGTTGAATTTTTCACCACAGATGTTAATTGCAAAATTGTGTCCGTGTTCAAAGTTAGTCGCTAAATCAGCCAAACACAACAGCACAGTGTCAGTAGACAGTAGTAAGGAGTGCGTCTTTTAGTCCCGAGCGTCCTTCTATAAGCTTTAAAGCACCACCACGTGTAGGATAATGCATCTGAATAATGGAAGCAAACATGAAAGCAAGGTTACATTTACACAGCAGGTAAAAGTGGCCCGAATCCGATCTTTTCCTTCATATGTGACATTTTCAATTCTGATCTAAGAAGCTTTCATATTGCTACCGAAATCCGACCCGTATCTGATCTGGGACAATGGGACTCTGAACAGCTCGATCTGAATTCATGCGACTTTTACGTCAGTCCAACTCGGTGTTTGTCATAATTCCGCGCTGGTGAGGCGCGTAAACACTTAGGCTGATGTTTCTGTATCAAAAAACGAGAAGAGAATAAACAAACCGCTCCGTGTTCGCAGAGGTTTTGAATGAAACGGCCGAACGCAGCCGGAAGAGACAGAAAAGTGGCCGTGGCAGAATAACGTGCCCCTTTTATGATGAACTCGAACACACTGTGGGTGATGAGCCTCACTGGAACTTTATAAATCACTCCTGTGACGCTGGCAAAGACAAAACTGAGCCCTCCGGGAGCGACTGGCCTTCTCTGGCCGTCATGACTGTTCACCTCTGGACGAGCCACGTGAAGCACTGTTCTTTTGCACATGTGGGTCGGTTTAGGAGCTGATCTGCTCAGACTGATGTTGCATACAGATCACATTTAAACGATAATGTGAATTAAAAAATTGGATTTGATGACTTTTACCTGCTGTGTAAACATAGCCTAACAGCACTTGCATACATACAATTTTGCCCACTTTAAGGGTGTCAGTATCTCGCCGAATAGGGGTTTGATTAAAAAGGTCGGGTCAGGGTTTAACAGCTGGCTGTTCGTTGTTACCTTGGCTAGTGTAGGCACACAGGGCAAACCTGAGGGCATCTGTTCCACACTCTGGAATCCCACTGGGATAGTCAGATTTCTACAACAGCACAAAGACAATGGCTTTAAAATCACACACCTCATCAATAACTACTAAATTAGTTACAGTAACCAGGGAAACCAGCTCACACAGGCCTTTACTGCTCCTCTGTAACTAAATGACATTCAGCTTAGAAGAGAAAGTAACAAAGTCATACCTGTCCCTCTTTGGCCTTCTCAATCTCCACTGGGTCCAGATTGCTGTCCTTCAGCTGAGCATGGAGTCCCTACACACACACAGACACACTTCATGGGAACTGGCTCTACATCCTACAAACCTGAACTTCTCTATTTTGTATTCGTGTGTATTCAAGTCGTGTTTTTGCACACTTGGTGTGAAACAGGACTGCTTTGAAGCAGCTCAGTTAAAAAGATGACGTTCTGACCTCCAGAGAGATTCCTGTAATGACGTCCAGGGGGTCGATGACGTTACCCAGAGACTTGCTCATCTTTCTGCCATGGGCATCCCTCACCACAGCGTGCAGATACACCTGAGAAAACAAATCACAACTTGATGGAATGCGTATAACTTCTGGTCACCGTTAGTTTGGGGAACTCAATTATTAGATCAAAAAAACAACATGAAAATCCTACTAATTTACTAATTTGCATGATGATGAGCCACATTTTAAATTCTCCTACTGCTCATTTTCACAATGAACTGATGTACAGACACACCTATTTAAATGCATTCATAATTGAATTTATGGAATCTAAAATCATGCATAAATATTAAAATTTCTAAGAGTATAACTACCCAGTCCTTACAGCCCACACATGTAAATTAAGCTGCAAAAACTGCCCATTTTAAATCCCCCGTTTCTGTGATGTCGTGAACCAACACATTTACATGTATTCACCTATTCAGTTTTGCCCCACCCACCAACACTGACGTTATAAGGAGTGTTTCAGCTTCTTATAAAGTGGGCTTTTTGAGTGAGGCCCAATACAGGGCAGCTAATCAGAACTGATCTAATAAAAATAGCCTGTTTTATTCTACAGGATAAAGATTATTGAGAGTTTATGAATTATGCCCATTACAGTACATAAAACCAGACAAATGTTACATGAAAAAATACTAGAAAAATGTAGGATATGGACACTTAAAGCCCAGTTGCATCTTTTTTTTTTTTTTGGGGAAAAACTCTGATCAAAATAATACTGATAAAACTAATTTTGCGTTCTCAATTTTAACACGCAGTTGGTTTTACTCCATAATCCACAGATTAATCAGTGTGCTTAAGTTCTGAAATCCATACAAGCAAGGCTGCTATTCAAGAGTATTACTGTGAACTTTTGGGGAAATCATAAAGCAGCCGTGAAAGTGTGTGAACCATGCAGAGCTATGGGGAGTAACATCATCAAAATGAATTTTTCTGATGTCTTATCTGGATTTTTTCTCTGAGAATCTTGCTGTTGTCAGTAATGAGCATGGTGAGTGAAGTCATTAAGAAATTAGGAAAAAGTGATACAGTGGAGCCCCAGTGGGCTTGTTGACTACTGTCGACTACCTACTGTCAGAGACATCTCATAAACAACTTTAAAAATATTTTACGTTTTTTTCCCCCTTTTCTTTTTGATATGTTAAACTGTCAAAAAACAGAACCTGTGCATCAGGATCTGCAGGAAAATGCAATTTTTAAGCACGTTCTGTTTAGAAGACGTGTACATACTTTCACTTAGAAAATCAACGAAAAATGTAATTTGACTGGGGCTCACATACTTTTGCGTACGATTGTATCATCATATATCGCATTTCAATGTAGCGTGTTTTAACATTTTCATTTGTGTCACAAAATAAACTGAGTGACAGAAAAAATACATTTTAAATATTTTAAATCAACAGTAAACTGTTAATTTTTTGTCACTCAATGTAATCATTACTCCATCACTAATGTAACTGACAGCGACAGCTTGCATATTTTACACTGTTACAAAAAGGAGGCTCTGAGGTCACTCTATTAAACACACACTGACCTCTTTGAATGGGAGTTTTCCTGTGAGTTTGAGGCCCATCATGACCATTCGGGCCACCCAGAAGAACAGGATATCATGACCCGTCTCCAGAAGAGTGCCTGGGTAGAACACATTCAGGTCCTCACACTAACACACACACACACACACACACACACACACACACACAAATTACAAAATTATATTTCACATTCTCTGTCTTCAAAACAGAAATATTCACATGATGGGTGGAGGGTGAGCCTACTTCATTTGGCCAACCAAAGATGGAAAATGGAAAGATTCCTGAGGAAAACCAGGTATCCAACACATCCTCATCTAAGAAAACACAAAGCACAAAACACCACTCATTTATTTTAGTCAAATATTAATGAAGTTAAAGCTGCACTGTGTAAGCTTTGGGAATTTGGAGACCTCTCTGGTGGAAACGTGTAATTGCATGCAATGTGCAGCGCTTTGAACACCTTCCACCAGTGGATAAATCTGACAACTGCAGGCTCAAGAAAGAATTCAAAGAGAACCCAGCCGAAACTTTGCGAAGCACGTCTTCTGGGCATGCGAGTCATCTATCGACTATTGCCATGTCTTCATGAACATGTTGATTTCGTATCTGAGACGGACTCTTATGAGCCTGCAGGTGTGATGTTAATATATTAAGATGGGTGACACAGAGAGGAAAACCCCCGTGAAATGACCCGGCACCTCTGACTTTCAAAATATTAATTTTAGGATATACGTAGGATATACGCATAAACATATATGCAGCAGCGCTTGGGCACCATATGTTAGCCTGTTTTTTTTCTCCTCCTGACTCTAAGATTTTGTTTATAAAATGGAAAAAAATAACGTTACAAAATGCAGCTTTAACTGTCTCGAAATGAATGAAAATCATTAAATTGTAGACATACATAAATATACATATATGGTCATAGTTACATCAAATCCTCCACGTGTCAAACTTAATAAAGTTTATTTTACAGTATTTAAAAACACCAGCTGTCCTTTACATTATGCAAACCAAGAAATGGACCAAAATGACTTTGAATAAAAGTCTTGATAAATTACATTAAAAGTAAGCATGTTTTCCTTTAGGTTACCTTTCCATCCATCACCCTAAGAAGGCTTTATATTTTATATCTATGAACCAAATAAGAATGACTTTAATATCTAGTAACAAACTAAGAATGACTACAGTTTTCTTTACATTGATATTTTCATATTGGTCATAATATCTATGCTAGAAACTACTTTCTACAAGCATAATTAACACTGCACACACTGTACTTCAGAAAAGGTCTCTGTAACAGAAGGAGTGGAGAAGAGATCCTCTGAATGTAGGTGTGAGGTTTACCCTGGCGCAGGGAGATTTTGTCTGCAGTGACATTGAAGCGCTTCGCTGCCTTCTCTCTAGCTTCTTCCTCTGACCGCCCACTGACCCAGTAATGACCATCCACATCCTACAGACAGAACATCATTACACAGTATCCTGAAGGCAGCTGTATCATTAATGTTATACAGACCTACAGCTCACCTCTCCTGGCTTGACAGATGGGTCATTTACTGTAATGAAATATGCTGGGATCCTGTGGCCCCACCACAGCTGACGGGAAATACACCAGTCCCTAAACACACACACAAAAAAAACATGCATTATATTTACCACAAATGCATTAAATAAACACTAGAATTGACTCTTCGACAAATATGTCACCTGTTTGGCTAAAACCAAATACATTAACTCGGCCACACAATTTTCATTTTAGGCCGAAAATATAGTTGATTAGCCAAGATTGGCGTTCTGCTTCTTTAGTTTTGTTTGGAGGCTAATGTAGCAAACAAGTAATGGAAGCGTATAACCCACCAATTACCATCGAGCAACTGATGCCTACATACATTTGCCTTGAACACTGTCAAGTATTTACTCTTGCTTTTATCTATTTTCAGACACTGTACAATTTGTGCTGTATATACATGATATTTCCAAAAGTATTCGCTCGTTGCGCTTGAGTGAGATCCCATTCTTAATCCACAGGGTTTAATATGATGTCGGCCCACCCTTTGCAGCTGTAACAGCTTCAACTCTTCTGGGAAGGCTTTCCACAAGGGTTAGGAGTGTGTTTATGGGAATTTATGACCGTTCTTCCAGAAGCGCATTTGTGAGGTCAGACACTGATGTTGGACGAGAATACGGGGGGCTTTGTGTATACACTTACATTGTACAGGAATAATACTTAATCTTAAGCAGGCTTAAACTGAGCATAACATTAAGCATTAGGCTAAAACAAACTTCAGTTTTCGAACATATTCCTGCTGAAAAAAAAATCCCTTTTGGTTTCTGACAGTGTTGTAATGTGTTTTGGCTTATGGTTCAACCAGTTACCAATGGTTAATTTGTATATTGGCAAGTGTCCCTCCCTGAACGGTAATATGCAGTGACATGTACAACCAGCACAAACAGAGACCAGCCACTGGTTGAAATGCGTATGGGGACGCTCATAACGCTCAACTTTCCTATAAGGACTTTTTTTTTTTTTTTACACGACAAAATCCCGCTGTCCTGAAACAGCTGGAGTGTAACTGTGGGTGTAAATCTGCGGCTCTGCAGTCAGACCCTCCTTGAACGGTTACACCAGTGTGGCACAAATAAGTGCAGATAACTCAATATGGAAAGTGTGTGAATCATGGTTATCCCGTTTAGCTGAATGGCTGAGTCAGCGATGTTTCAGTCATGTTACAGACGAAAATGAAAATCCAGCAGACCCTCGATCACCTCCTGCTGTCTGGTCTGTTGCATCAAAGGAACAGCCAGTCTTTTGGGGTTAGCCTGTTTAGCCTCAACAAGACCGACAAAGCCTGACTGAGAAGACTCGTTCAACTCTGTTACAGTCTCCCAGCCTTGTCAGCACAATGTGCCATGGAGCAGCTGGTGCAGTAGTGTAAATGACTAATATTTTCAAAAAATTCCAGCAGTGTCTGACAGTCTATAGTATAGCAGATTGTATAGACAAATGACCTGAAATTCACCAAAGCTAAACTTGCCTTCTCATTCCAATTTCCCTTTCCACCTCAAATGCCGCAGCAGCTACATTCAAGAGCCTGCACAGGTGCCAGAATCTAACTGCTGCTTCATTTAAAGTGGAACAGAAAACTTGAAGAAAAAGCTGTTGACTAAAATTGAACTTCACCTCTGTAGAAACTCAGAAATTGAGTCAAGCACTGTGTCAGCAACAGGCAAGCACTGTTTGCAGGCCCACTGGGCTACAGGCAGAAAGCAATATTCATAAAGGTTTAACTGCTCAGATTTGTTTTAACTATTTTGCACAATAAAAATATTTCAGATTTATGTTGGCTGCTAAAAATAGATCTTATTTAAAAATGATTTATGGATTTACTTAAAAATCTGCATACCAAAACCATCTGAACCTTTTATCATAATGTAATAAAAATTTTTGGCCATACTGCCAACAACTAAGTATGTGTATACATATACTTTCATTTCTTAGCTACACTGGCCTCATAGCGCCACAAAACTAAAGAAACAAACTTCAGACACCAAGCATGTCTTGGCCTATCAACTACCAAGTTTTTACAACCATGCAGCTACATGTGATGGAGGAAAGCAATGAGCAGGCAGCTGACCTGATGTTGTCCATCCAGTTGAACCAGGTTTTCAGGTGGTGATCAGGGATAATCTTTAGCTCGCCGCTTCTAACCGAGTCTGCAGCCTGCTTCCCCATGTCTCTACAGTCAACGTACCACTGCGGCTTCAGCAGCGGCTCCACAATGTCCTTAGAACGGCTACACACAAACATATATACTGTACACTGATATGCATAATGTCCTAATATACACTACAGTATGGGCAGACTTTATAATAAACGACTGATTTAACTGACTGACTGTTATTGCTCTATTCAGCAATAATGAGGTTGAATTAAGCATTTTCTACTTACAAGTAGCACAAATGAGTGTCTTTTTCAAAGTGTACAATGGCCAATGTGTTCTTTCACAAATATGACAGCTGTTATGATGTTTCTGAATGACTGTTACAAGTTTAGTGAGCTGACCTGCACACAGGCACCACCATGGGGTTATCTTTAACCTCCTTGAACTGGCCTCTGTCCTTCAGGGCCTGCAGCACAGCTTTCCTCGCCTCAAAACGCTTCATACCCTTCAAAGAACAATAACAAAGTTTTAAATAACTGTGATGGAACAAGCAGAAAAATACGAGGGGACCAATCTGATCATTTCTAATGCCTCTGATGACGTGAGTTTATGTACCAGGAATGGAGGAGGAACGTTGATAAGGAAGCCGTTCTCGTCCAGGATGTTGACGAAGGGAAGTTTGTGTCTCTCGCCCACCTCGTAGTCGTTGTGGTCATGAGCTGGGGTGATCTTTACCGCACCTGCAGGATCAATACTGAGCTCAGCCAGACGGCCAAACCAACACCACAACAAGCTAGAGTTGTCCTCTCTAACTTAACAAGTCGACTGGTGCTCTTGGTCAACTACGGCCTCCATCACAGAAATGGGAAAGGGTTCATATTGAATTCAGACCTATAATGAAATTTCAGCTGTGGCTTCGGCAGAGATCGAACTTCTGATCTCTTGACGGTAAGGCCAGCACCCATCGCATCCGGTTTCTATGACTTTGCAAATTTGAACATGTACATGGCAGTAAAATATCACATAACAACACAAAGCCAGAACATCACCCATAAACGTCTGCCAGAAACGTACTGGGTTCACTGAGAACTTGTCACAGCACAACTGCTAATTCAACGCATGTCTGATTCAACACTGATTTCTCTCCTTGTCTTTTACCTTTCTGTGGCGTTCAGGTCTGTGGGAACCATTTTCCATGTTTTCCCAAAAAAAATTCTGATTTATTATTATTTCAACGTCAGATTCATTGGCCTTTGCTCATTTTCTGTGAAGATTACATAAAATAACATTTTCACCCCCATGTGGTGTTGGGCTGGACCCATGGGGAATAAAAGTGTGTAGGTGCTGTGTCCTTTCACTCTTGTCCTCCTACGTGGCCTGCTGTTTGTGTGTGTGTGTGTGTGTGTGTGTGTGTGTGTGTGTGTGTGTGTGTGTGTATACAGGTGGACAACAGGTGTGAGGGTGGACAACACTGATAGGCTGCTGACTGGCAACAGCTGCTAAAGGAGAACCCTACGCAGGACACTTGTGATATTTTGATCTGGTACAGGGTCTTTAATTAAAATTCAATAAGGTCCAGGTAGAGAAAATTTCCTCAAGCGAAGGTCCAGAACATCAATGTCCAAGCTGCATTATGACTCAGTGCCATATACCGTTTACTGAAGCAGCCGAGTAGGAACATCAACATTTTATGCAGTCAGCAACTGAATGTCGAATCAAATGAAAGTACAATTCAGTGATATTTCAACAACATTTATGGTCAGTTTTCTCTTTTTAGAGCATGTCATGTGAAATACCTTCCCTCTGACTCACTTTCTTCTCTGACTGCTGTTTCTCGCCTCGTGATTTTTCGGAATAATAAGACAGGCAGCACACATATTTCGTATAAATCAAGCTCTTAAAGCCTATTTTTAAACTTTAAAAACAATGTGTAAACGAATAACCAAACGAAACATTTTAATACATTGATAGCATTACCCGCTATGAAATAAATGACCTCATCTTCAACAGAATAGGCCTACTTCTTTCTCACACACACACACACACACACACACACACACACACACACACACACACACACACAAATGTTTTTCAATGCTACATTTTGGGGCAGGCATGATTGGTCTACTTTTAGTAAAGAAAGGCCTTTTAAATCGACCAAGATGCTTATTTTCGGTACTGTTTCGGTTTCACACCTGCACAGACTAAGATATCCGAAAGAAATCGTACCAGAAAGAGTACCAGTTCACATGCACTGGGAAATCTGATTATTCAGCTAAAATCCAGCCTCGTCATCAGATTTCTTAATCGGATTTCAAGCCCGTACTCCAATCTAAGAAATCAGAGTGTGCTGTTTGTTCATGCCATTTGGATAATCAGATAACTGCAGAAATCTGATTATAATTAAGTTATTGAGTGCAAGTAAACACACTTAGTTACTCTCTTAAACAGGCTCACTCCTGGAGCACTGCAGTAATAACTAACCCTCACATTTTCCTATTAATTAAAGGCACATTCAGCTCACCTGTTCCAAAATTCATGTCCACAAAGTCATCGAAGACAACGGGCAGTTTACGGTCACAGAACGGGTGAAGTGCCACCTTTCCCTTCAGGTGCTACAGAGAGGAAGAAAGAGAAATCAGAGCAAAAAAATTTGCCCAGCGTATTGAGAGAACTATAGAAAGGAGGTCAGTATCTGATACCTGGTATCTGGGGTCGTCGGGGTGGACCGCCACAGCTGTATCTCCTAACATGGTCTCGATACGTGTGGTCGCCACGACTACCTCCTCATCTAAGTTGTAAAAGCACCAAAGTCATCAATGGATGGCACAGCTTTATAATCTGTACTTAAGAGCTGCTAACTCTGCATCAAACAACCACCAAGAGTGTTGTCAATTACTAGAAAAATAAAAAGGTGCATTTATGACATAAAGCTGGCTATAAAGCTCTATACATGTTCACATGGACAGTGATTACTAACTACAATTACCAATACTAACTATTAAAAAGCACACGAAATGTTCAGGAAGATACAGCCTATACACAGTAAAATGAATAAGAGTTCAATTAGTAACTGACTGATTAAACAATCGCTCATATATTTATTCCTCTTACCTGATCCCTCGATCTTATAGGAGAAAGACACCAGCACTCCAAACTCTACCTTCTCCTTATAGCCTGGCACAGGAAGCAGAGTTCTGCCTGTCAGCTCCTTCTTATCCACCTGAAGAGACGACAGAAGTGGTCAAGCCTCAAGATTTTAGCACAAAGAACAACATCTCACAATTGTCACAGCTGTCAGCAAAAACACTAACAAACAGGAGAAGAGAGAGAGAGAGCTTGGTGTTAGTAAGCACTGCTAGATAAATAGCGATCCACTAGAGGTGAAGTAAACCGATATAGTAGTGTAACGGTATAATAGAGGACGCTGGTCTCGCAACAGATTTTGCTATAGGTGGATATCAAGACAGGCGGCACAGTGGCGAGGTGGGTAGCGCTGTCGCCTCACAGCGAGGAGGGCCTGGGTTTGATTCCCCGGCCGAGTGACCGGGGTCCTCTCTGTGTGGAGTTTGCATGTTCTCCATGTGTCTGCGTGGGTTTCCTCCGGGTTCTCCGGTTTCCTCCCACAGTCCAAAGACATGCAGTCAGGCCAATTGGAGATGCTAAATTGCCCCTAGGTGTTCAGTGACTGTCTGTGTCTGTCTGCCCTGCAATGGACTGGCGACCTGTCCAGGGTGTATCCTGATCCGCCCCATGACCACTGGGATAGGCTCCAGCACCCCCCCGCAACCCTGATGGAGAAGTGGCTTAGAAAATAGATGGATGGATGGATGGATGGATGGATACCAAGACAAGCCCAGAAACGGCAAACCAAACCATCTGTGCCTTTTAGACAAACCCAATACCATTTCACCCTTTACCCCTACCACTTAGCCCTTACCCTGTTTTGTGTATTCTCGTCTAGGGGTGGGGTGTCCTGATTGTTGTTGAGATAGAGGGGTGGGGTGAAGTGTTCGGGCTACATGGGCCTCCAAACAGAGGTTTTTCAAAGACACCTCAGAGTATTATGAGGAAAAAAAAAAAGAAAAACCAGCAATATGGCTGCACAAACGACCACAGAAACTCACAAACGTTTCTCCAATAAAAATGAAAATAAGCAACGCATTTTCTTAGTTTAATGTCGAAGTATTACGGTCCTTTTCTTCATAAAAAGCATACTGCTAATAGTATGTATCGGTAGCTAGCTAAAATTTCCTGTTCCACCTAAATAGTCCAGCAGCTCCGATGTCTGAAGTGTCAGAATGTAACTGCTGCCCCATTTAAGGCGGAACAGGAAATTCTTAACAAGAAGCTTTAGAATAACTGACTTCAGCTTCATATCACTGAACAATTAGGGGTGGGTGATAAATAATTGCCCCCCCCGGCTTTGAAGGCATATAAATGCCCTAAACGTAACTAAAGCCAAGCAGTGAGGAGCTGAACTTCACCCTCCTCTGCTGTCACTGTAGACCAGCAGGGTCACCTACATAGCGGCGCTAGTCTTAATGAAGTCATGTTCTTTATTTGATGATCCCATTTTGTAGGGAAGATTTCAACCACTGCCCCTTGTAACTCAGTTCCAAGGGCCAAGGTGACACTCAAAAACCAGGGAAAATGAGAAAAGGAGATTGGGCTTAAATATGAGCATAAATAGACTTTCAGAAGCTCAACAAAAGCACAGGCTGGACCTGAAGCATTAACTGCGGCACAGACCATTTGCTATCAGGAGTGTGAAGTGTGTCAGAGTCTATTCTTTTTTCGCCTGCAGCAAGACACTGAAAAGAGCCGCAAATGTCTTCTTTTATGGGCAGTGCTGGGTTTGCAC
>NC_051213.1:45987168-46019668 GCF_015220715.1 Pygocentrus nattereri | reverse complement strand
GTACTGCGGACTGTATGAATCAGGCAGAGAGCTCAGCACATCTGCATGTGCGAGAGACAGACAGATCAGGTTGGAGACATAAGAGAAGAAAGCATCAGAGAGTATGAGAAAGACAAACAACTGACAAATTAAACAAACAAAAATAATATTTTGAGATCTCAAACAGTGTCTTCTTCTTCTTTTGGCTGCTCCCTTTAGGGGTCGCCACAGCGGATCATCTGCCTCCATCTTGCCCTATCCATTGCCTCCTCTACTTTCACACCAACCATCTCCATGTCCACCTTCACTACATCCATAAACCTTCTCTGAGGTCTACCTCTTCTCCTTCTACCCGGCAGCTCCATCTCCAACATTCTTTGCCCAATATATCCACTATTCCTCCTCAACACATGTCCAAACCATCTCAACCTGGGCTCTCTGGCTTTATCTCCAAACTGCTCCACCTTCACCGTCCCTCTGATCTGCTCATTTCTAATCTTGTCCAGCCTTGTCACTCCCAACGAAAATCTCAGCATCTTCATCTCCGCCACCTCCAGCTCAGCCTCCTGTCTTTTAGACAGAGCCACAGTCTCCAAACCACACATCATAGCAGGACACACTACTGTCTTGTAAACCTTCCCTTTCACTCTTGCTGCTATCCTTCTGTCACACATCAGCCCTGACACCCGTCTCCACCCACTCCATCCTGCCTGCACCCTCTTCTTCACCTCTTTTCTACACTGTCCATTGCTCTGGATGGTTGACCCAAGATATTTGAAGTCATCCACCTTGACGACCTCTACTCCTCGCATCTTCACCTTTCCACCTGCCTCCCTCTCAGATCTCAAACAGTGTATTGTAACTAACATCACCATCACTTGTTAAATGCTTGAAGTACAATACGCAAATTAGGGCTTCAAGATATCCAAAAAACACTAATATTGTGATTCTATTGCTACAAACTCTGATCTAGATACATTTATAATCTATTACCAGCAAACTGGTGAACCAATAAACTGACCTGCTTTAATTTTTCCCAAAATAATTTACTTGCTGAATTACAAAGTCTCATCGGGAACTGTGAAAGGATGCGCCCGGTGCACAGTAACACTGCGATTGGTAAGAGAGATCATTTCTGCATACTGGAGCCTTTTATCATGTATGTACTGCAAAATTCAATATGACAGTAACAACTACTAAATGGCTCGCTATACAGCCACAGTTTACTTGTAAATTACGTCTCTAAATTTCTCTCTCAAATTCATTTAAAATTTCCGTCAACAGTACTAAACACATATATGCACCTTTTTTCTCTCCGGCCGGAGTAGGAACGTTGTATGTAATCACTCCCAGTTCCTTCTTCTCTGGTTTGGCCTTTTTCTAGAGTAAACAGACAACAAAGCATTCTTATTCTGAACACATCCATTACACCACACCCCCCACCCCACCCCACACACACAAGTTAAGTAACAGGTCAATTATCCATCATCTGAGACGACAGAGGCTGACCGTTCCCCTGGCTATCAATAATCAACTAAATCCGGAGTCAACTAAGATTATTTGCACAATATCAAAATGGCCTGTTCTTCATTCAGAACAGTTTACAGGAAGGAGAGAAAGTTACTAAATAATAACTAACATTTCCTTTTATTCGGTTCATATCATACATATCAGCTGAAGCCACAAGACCCTAAGACAGTTTGAGGGAATAAGCTAGTATTTTAAGTGACTTGGGTGTAAAAGGTGCTTTCCTGACCGTGTGCTCCTAAATCTTAAAATAAACACCGTAACACTGTTTTAGAAATCTGCAGACCACAGTTTAGAGAAAGGAAGTCCTGATGCAATTGTTTTGCTCTCAGTATCCAATCCGTGTTTTCATTGATGACAGAGCCACATTACTGAGAAAAGTGATGCTAGTCTCCCAATTAATGGTAGAATAAAACTGCTTCATGTGTCATTTTTGTTGCTTGGCCTACTTTCTGTAAAAAGAAGTTCCACAGAAAGGCGCCTCGTTCAAACAGTCAAAAGACTAAACTTCTGCCTCAGGTTGTTAATGGTGTTCGCTTATGGCACCTCTATGACAGCCGTATGCAAATGTTTGACCACCTCTGCACAAACTACAAGTTTTGTTGGTTTCCTAAGTGAAAATAAGTTAACGCAACTCCAATAGGGGACAAACTTCAATATGTGTGCTAGAACTTTCGCTCAGGCCACATTTTACGTTTTACTTTTTCCCCAATTGTGTTAAATTCAGCAAATAAACAGTGAGTGTGCACTAAAATGTGCAGAATTGTGTTCTCTGAAGAGGAAGTGTTCGCTTATTTTCACTAAGAAACTCGACCAAGCGTGCAGTTCGACCAGGGGTGTATAACATGAGGGTAAACACTAAGCTTCATTGCAGTGGTCCACATGATGGCAGCGACATACTGAGATGATGTAGACAGAAGGCAGAACATTTTGAATGCTGTGATTAGATCAGTGGTCACACCTCAGTCTGAGACTGCATCTGCTTCTTCTTCTTCTTCTCCTCCATCTCTTTCTTCTGCTGGAATTTCTCCATCTTCTCTCGCTTTTTAGCCTCTTTCTTTAGCTGAGCTTCTGTCTTCGGTGGACCTGGGACAAAATTAGAAAAGAAAAAAGAAAATCAGACTTCTATTGGTTTATAAAATACTCCAAAATCAGTATGTAATTCCAAACTGTCAGACAATTCTTTCGGACAATATTCAGTAGGCATGTGGCTTTTTCTCGCGTTCACTCCCTGGACTGTCTTTTTAAAAGTATACAAGCCCATGCTGGAGATAAAACCAAGACATTTTGGCAACATTCAGAAGCTCAGCAGATCCTTCAGGGCAATTAACCTTGCTAACACCCACAGAGACTCACCATTGACAGGTGTGCTGTTGGGAGCAGTGTTGTTTGCTGCTGCAGCAGTGTTGGCAGTTAAGCTAGATTTGGGAGTCACGGGGACCATCTTTTCACAGAGGGATATTTTGCCCAACACCTTCAGAAACTGAGGCTGATTCACGCACGTATCAAACCACCTGCTCACATTCACCAGTGTTTTCCTGTCTGTCGGCTCCAGTGCCTGAGAGAGAGGAATAAAGACAAAAGGTGAGTTAGGAGAATCAAATCTACACACAAATCGTCAAAATACAAAATATCTCTGCAAAACTAGGGGGTCTAGATGAGGATTCAGTTCAGGATTAACCATTTATTCTCCAGGGTTTATTCGGGCTTGTCCATCTGAATTTTCATGACAAATCATAAGGCAAATTTTTCAGTAACTGCATGAAATAAATGTACATGTTTTATTTATTCATTTGTTTTGGTAAAAGCCCCCCAGAAAATGTGTTTTATGATCATAAACATAACGACGTATGCTTACAATTTACTGCTGAAAGCCAAAAATCTCAGACGCTCTATGAAAGTCATGTTTCCAGAGCAGATCACTGAAGAGACGCCGTCTGTTTATAGTTTAGAGCCCAGATTTGGGGAAAAACGGGTCGACTTTCAGTAGAAAAACAAAGTTCAGCTTCTTTTATTATAAGGGTTTAAAATGACATCACCTGGAAAAGAGAGTTACAGCCTCATACGACGATTGTAGCTCATGAAATATGAAAGTTATGAAGAATATGACGAAGCCGGTGGTCCCAAGGAGTTGAAGAGGTTAAACACACCTTAATATTGGGCTGGACCTCATTTTTATGACAAATAATAATTACTGATTTCATTTTTCTGACCATTGTTTAAACGTTGATATGGACAAAGTGCACAAGCAAAACAGCAGTGCCAAATAAAATGAATGAACTGTAGGATTATACAATCTATACTTCAGCTATTTTGATTTTTAATCAAAGTAAGAATGTAAAAACAACTGGTACATTAGATTATGGTCATAAGGGACTAACATACAATCAGTTTTAATACACTGTGACTCTTCACAGGCGCCTTTTCTCTAAAACTAAAAGTAGTTTTTTGAAGCTTACTGGCCAAAACTATAACATGCTCAGAAAACATATAATTAATTAAATTAATTAAATAATTAAATCTATTGTAATTACAACAGCACACTGACACAATACCCACCCCAGCAGTTGGACTAAAGATCACTCACATATTTGAAAGGCAGCAGCGCAGCCATAGCAACAGCCATATCTGCCAGAGACAAGCTCTCTCCGACCAGGAACGTCCGTGGTTCTAGAACCTGATCTAGAACCTTCAGAACGCGTAGAAGCTCTGCCTTTGAACTGTGCTGCAGCTGGAAAGAAAGGAAACATTAGGACAGGTGTCTAAAAGGGAATCACTCACACTTACAGAGGCCATAAAATAAAAGATTGACAAGAGGACAAATGAACTAAATGGGAGACACACCGATTTATAAAAATAGACGAAACGTCTGATTAAAAGTGTTGATAAAGGAATCCTCCTATTGGAGTAACCGTGTGGAGAATTACTGCAGTAAATGGTTAAACATACTAAGAGCTGGGACGGACAAAAGGCCTCAAACATCATATCGCTGCACTTTATAGTCTGATGTTTTCATGATGCACAACACGCGCCACAAAATTCTGACACCGAGACTAAATGTACCAGTAGAGCCAAGTTTAAAAAGAGGCATCAAGATTTTAGGTACAATTATTATTATTATTCAACATTTCATATTCTGTGCTGCAGCAAATCCAAATAAACAACTGATTATACTGTCTTTTTATTGAAACATGCAGCTGGTCAGTGTTCGGTGAGTACTGAAGATCCACGATATACTCTGAAAAGTGTATCGTGTACTGCGTTAATAAAATACATCACAATAAACAACAAAGCATCTTCATATCGCCCACCTTTGATAACAACACAGTTCAATAAAAGCTGTGGTTGAAGAATATGGTGATCTTTAATTTGGCTTGTAATTAATCTAGGAAATAGCGACTGTCACTGCTTAATCCGATGCCGTTTTGTCTGAGGCCGTTTCAGGTGATGTCTAACTGTTCAAGAGCTGAGAAATGACAGAGTTATGGTCCTTTTGTCTAATGTCTGTAATGTATGTTGGGATCTGAGGTCTGCCATACGCAGCACTACACAGTGGCCCACCTCCCTCACTGAGAGAGGCTGTAGAAATCCCTCACCCACGTACAAGAAATGCGCTGTTACATCACCCAACGTGAGTGCGAATACTAGTGTCTTGGCATGGCTTGCATTAAATAAGATCAATAAATGATTGACAGCTTTTAATCTGGCAGTAAATGAAGTTTTATCCATCGAGTCACCGCAGCGACTCGGTTAAAGGGAAATGGGAATTGTCATAATGAAACTGCTGAAATGCAAACATGATGCAAGACGATGTAAGATGGAAGTCATTCAGAAGGGTAACATGCCGAGTCGGAATTGTTGACAGGAACCAGACGTCTGAAGAGTTCCCGCTAAAAGCTACTTCAAAGAAACTTACTACAAGTATGATGTCCAAGACAGCGATCTGCAGTAGTTTTGGTCTAAAATCTGTTTCCTAAACATTTTTAAAAGCCATTCATGGTACAGAGGTACATGCAGGGCCTTTTAAGGCAAACTGTCCCAGATAAGCCTTATTTGACCACTACTTCGCCATCATTAACATTACATATAAAAACTCAGAAGACACATGTTGGTTCACTGGTTGTTCGAGTACACTGTGACCCCGGGTTCCTACCATCACCACTGCACAGAAAATAGGAGCTGGATGAAGTTTCTCAAAGTTTCACAACAACGCAATCTGAATGACGCTTTATTACAGCCTTCTTTCTGTACGTTTCATCCAGTCTAATCGATAGATTCAGTGTGTCATACAGTGTCAGAAATAGAGATTATGAGATTACTTAACATGGCCTGAGGCAAGTGTGTGAGGATTTGGGCATGCAGTTTTCACAGTGCTAACTGGTGAGGTCTATCTTTCCATTTCTAGTTAGGTACATTAGGCTTTTTTAAAGACTAAATAAGCGAACCTCAGACACCAAACATGACTTAGACGTGGATGCAGACATAAATGCTTCAATAGGAACTGTGATCCAGATTCAGGACATGAGCACAAACCTTTCTGTCGACTCCCATCACCCCTAACAGAGGGAAGACCACCGCACAGGCCACTGGAGTGAGCTCGTTCTCAGCAAAGCTCAGCCACTGCCACACCTCGCTCTCCTGCTGGGCATCGCTGCCTGTCCTGCGGCCTACCGATGCCAGGTACCAGGCGACAGCGCCGGCGCCACACAGCGGCGTGTCCCTGCCGTCCCCCAGCAGCAGCGCAGGGCGACACCGGGCTACTCCCGCCGGGGGCTCCTCCGCGAGGGTCCTCGGGCGGGACGGGGAGAATTCAGCCGCAATCAGGGTGAGCAAACTCCTGAAGTCATCAGGGTGGGACGACACGTATAGGGAGTCCATGTCTGAGAGAGAGACAGAGAGACAGAGATAGAAAGATCACACGTTATTTAAAACTGTGCTACATCTGCTTTTGCTCTCTTTTTCTTTCTCTCATTAACTGCTTTAGCAAAAATGTAACTCACAATGTAAAAATGTAAACAGAGCAAGACTCGTGTCAGTAAAACGTTGCTAAACGGAACAGAGGGAAGGAAAAAGAGAGACAGATATAAAGAGGCAGCTACAAATGTATGTCTATTTTTTTCTTTCGTTCTTTCTCCTGTTTATTCTTCACTGCTTTGACAAAAATAGACCAATAAAACATTGAACTGGGACAGAAAGGAAGAACCAACTCATTCGTCTCTGTCTCATTACACGTTTAGATAAGACGCCCTCACTGCGTTACAGTATGTTCAAAATGCCTCTGCTAGGTGTGACCACATCACACCTGTTCCTCAGTCTTCACTGGTTTCCCATTACATTGTGTTCAGTACAAGGTTCTCCTCACCGCATATAAAGCTTTGCACGGTGGGGCAGTGGAGGGCTGGAGGTTAGGGAACCGGGCCTGTGATCGGAAGGTCGCCGGTTCAATCCCCACAGCCGACAGCACATGACTAAGGTGTCCTTGAGCAAGACACCTAACTCCCAATTGCTCCCCGGGCGCCGTGGATAGGGCCCCCTAGTGTGTGTGTATTCACTAGTGTGTATGTGGTGTTTCACTTCACGGATGGGTTAAATGCGGAGGTGGAATTTCCACGTTTGGGATTAATAAAGTATCACTTAACTTATGGTCTGGCTCCTCAATACTGGCTTCTTCATCTATATGTCCCATCCCGTGCTTTGAGATCACCTGATTGACTTCTATGGGTGGTCGATTTTGTTTTGTCCTTTTATTTAATGTGTTGATGGTAAAGCGCCCTTGAGCATGGGAAACGCGCTATATAATTAAAAGTGAAGATGATGATGAGACGAAGAGAAACCTGCCGTGTTTTTATAAACTGCTACACAACCAACACTCGCCAGCATTTCACGCCAATTCTCCGTTCCACCTTAAATGGTGCAGAGTTCCACTCCTCGCACAGTGTCCGTGCGGGCGCCAGAACGCGAGCGCTGCACATTTAAGGTGGAACGGAGAAATTCGAATAAGAAGCGAAAGTTCAGCTTCGCAGCTCGTAGCCTGGCCGCTCACTCCGAGGCCAACAGGCCATTTGCTGAGCGGTTTAACAGGTATGGTCAGGTAAACTGACCTAAAAGATGCAGAACCGCAGCTTTCCTGTACGGAAACGTTAACAGAGACGTTAGCTTAGCGACCTGCAATCTGAGGTAAATTTACAGCCACAGTGACGACGGTTTAAGCTAAATTACGCGCTTCTCCCGGCTGGTTTGTCAGCTGTGAGGAAGCCGGTCGTTTAAAAGTTGCTGGAGCTCGTAACCGAGTTGGTTAGGGTGCATAAATAACAGCGAAATTAATAATAATACGTTATTAATATTCTCATAACGGACTCTCACTCACCAAACAGCAGAACCGGCAGCTTGAACGCCGCGTGCACCGAACGCGCAACGTAGCAACGGACGGCCGGAAAGCAGCGCCGGCTGACGTAAAACCGAAAGCGGTCTGATGCAACATAAACGAAGGACCACGTTAAAAAAAATCAATTAAAAAGGGAAACTCCATCGCTTTTCCAAAATTTTGGTTTGTCTGAGATGTAAACATAGTCATTCAGGGTGGTTTGATGTGAACTGGTTCACTGTAGAGAAACTTACAGACTCGGATTTCCTTACAGTGGCGCTGAATGGAACCAGGGGTCGCAATGTCTACTGCACAAAATACCAGAGGTGGACGAAGGACACAAATCATGATAAAGTAGATACCCAAGGTACAATATTACTCCAGTAAAAGTACAAGTTCCTCCCTTTAGACCTCCACTTGAGTAAAAGTACTAAAGTATTTACCTTCAAATGTACTTAAGTATCTAAAGTAAAAGTACTAAAGTATTTCCCTTCAAATGTACTTAAGTATAAAGTAAAAGTACTAAAAGAGTATTTCTGGCTCTGATGTCCTGTTATCATTTTTATAACCAGACTGGCTTCATGAACTCATTTCAGGTGAAAGTCCTCCAGCGTCTCTCTTGGTAAACCAGTCTTTTAATAGAACGTCATTAATTAGTGACGCTGATGTCTATTAAAATGATCAGAAGCACAAAACACTGAAGGTAAACAGCTTCCATCAGGGAGAACCGAGTGGCTCTGAAATCACTTTTTACACACAAGCAAAGTTTCAGTTTCAGATTTATTTACAACTTAGTTCCAAGTTTAAGTTGAATAAAAACTGGCTTTAAACTCAGGATCACAGATGAGCTCCTTTACTATGTTGATCTGTAGGCGTCTGTTCATAAACATAAACCAGCCCAAACTCATTTACTATAAAATGAAGTGGTGTTTGTAGAAATTCAGAAAAAAGCCGCTTCAGTCTCGACTGCATATGTGGACATATTTCTATATTGAGCTCTATTTACACAAAGTTAGGTTAGTTCATCATTTATGTTGAACAGACTCTCCCAAAGTTTTACGCTGCTGCGCTGACGTTGAACCGCGTGCTGCACTGGGTCGGTATGACCAACAGGTCAAAACCAGCTCTAAACAAAGTGACCGCTGGGCCCTGATTGGTGCTCTGGCTTTGCGCTTCTTTTGTTTTGACATGTTACGTTTTTATACACACAGAAACCAAAAGGAACGACAGATTTCTCAAAATGTAGGAGGAAAAAGTCGGATATTAGACTCTGAAATGTAGTTGAGTGAAAGGAAAAAGTCGCCCAGAATGGAAAAACTTAAGTACAGATACATGAAAAAATACTTAAGTACAGTAACTAATTACATTTACACTGTTACTGTCCACCACTGACCACAAATATAGCCATTTTATTTACTCACCAAAACCACCAGTGAACGTACACAAGTCTTCTAAGTTTATACATGTGATGTTGATGTTGGTAAAGTAATATATCTGAGAAAACAAGTTTTCTTGAGGACTGTTTTGCCTTGGGACACCCTTAAAATGCATATTTGTTTTACAAATTTTATCATTAATTATTAATAATAATAAAACATAAACCATAAAACAGCATCTCAGACATCAGGCAGTGCATTCATAAGCATTTGATATAATAACTTTGTGAAGGAGCTTTTACAGACCATGAACGTTTCAGATGTTTGGTTCCCATCACCACCACTGCGAACAGTTCTAATGTTAAATATTTAGAAATGTAGACATTTTCAAAAACCCCCTTTTACATTTTTAATCCACGGTTTTTGATTCAGAAAGTCAGTTTAAACCGGTTGACACATTTATCTACTTATTATGCAGTATATTTCCAAAAGTATTCACTCATCTGTCTTTACGTGCATATGAACATCCCATTCTTAATCCGTATGGTTTAATATGCTGGTGGCTCACCCTTTGCAGCTATAACAGCTTCAGCTCTTCTGGGAAGGCTTTCCACAAGGGTTAGGAGTGTTTATGGGAATTTTTGACCGTTCTTCCAGAAGAGCATTTGTGAGGTCAGACACTGATGTTGGACGAGAAGGCCTGGCTCACAGTCTCCGCTCTAATTCATCCCAAAGGTGTTCTGTCGGGTTGAGGTCAGGACTCTGTGCAGGCCAGTCAAGTTCTTGTACACCAAACTCGCTCATCCACGTCTTTATGGACCTGCTTTGTGCACTGGTGTGCAGTCATGTTGGAACAGGAAGGGGCCGTCTCCGAACTGTTCCCACAAAGTTGGAAGCATGAAATTGTCTAAAATCTCTCTCGTTCTGTTGAAGCATTAAGAGTTCTTTTCACTGGAAGTAAAGGGCCGAGCCCAACTCCTGAAAAACAACCCCACACCATGATCCCCCCTCCACCAAACTTTACACTTGGCACAATGCAGTCAGACAAGTACCGTCTCCTGGCAACCACTAAACCCAGATTCGTCCATTGGATTTCCATACGGAGAAGCGTGATTGGTCACTCCAGAGAACACGTCTCCACTGCTCTAGACTCCAGTGGCGGCGCTTTACACCACTGCATTCCACGCTTTGCATTGCGCTTGGTGATGTAAGGCTTGGATGCAGCTGCTCGGCCATGGAAACCCATTCCATGAAGCTTTCTAAGCTGTTCTTGAGCTGATCTGAAGGCCACATGAAGTTTGGAGGTCTGTAGTGATTGACTCTGCAGAAAGTCGGTGACCTCTGCGCACTATGCCCCTCAGCGTCCGCTGACCCCGCTCTGTCATTTTACGTGGCTGACCACTTCGTGGCTGAGTTGCTGTCGTTCCCAATCTCTTCCACTTGTTATAATCCCACTGACAGTCGACTGTGGAATATTTAGTAGTGAGGAAATTTCACGACTGGACTTGCTGCACAGGTGGCGTCCGATCACGGTACCACGCTGGAATCCACTGAGCTCCTGAGAGCGACCCATTCTTTCACTAATGTCTGTAGAAGCAGTCTGCAGGCCTAGGGGCTCGGCTTTATACACCTGTGGCCATGGAAGTGATTGGAGCACCTGAACTCTGATTTGGATGGGTGACTGAATACTTTTGGCAATATAGTATGTGTTGAAATCAATTTCTTATTTGTTACATGAAAAATCAGTCCATATGTATAAATCTAAAATAGTTTCTGCTAAAAAATAAATCATGACATTCATAACAATAGCAGAACCCTTTTTGGCACTATACAGAACCACATACAGCACATTCCACCACTCTGAAGAACTATTTCACTATGCAAAGAACATTTAAGCATGGAATGGTTCTACATACAGCTCATTGTTCTAAACAGAACAGAGCTTTTACTAAGGAACCCTTGAAGAACCATCTTTTTTAAGAGTTAAATGGAAATAATTGCTTTCTGTTGGATGTTATAAAATGCGTTATTCCAGATAAAAACAGTAGGGGAAGCCGTTACGGTGTCTTGTAGTATTTTATTTCTTATACATTTGTATGTTTTGAGACTGTGTAGAAGGTTTATTACAGTTCTTCCCTTTAGGACCAGATAAGAGGAGGAGTTTAGCACCTTTTGGTCAAAGACAACAGCAGAAACTCTTACAGTGACAGAGAATTAGAGAAGTAACCAAGTGTATCATTCATTCATTTATTCATTCATTGGGCTTTATTTTTAATTTTGAGTAACCGTGTGTAAAAATGACTTTTGTTTACAAGGGGTGCAAAAAGAGTGGAATCAGAGGGCGTGGCCACATTCAAGCGTTCAGTAGATGAACAGAGCCCCCTAGTGAACTGACTAACACTAAACATGCGGTCATTTGCTGGTGTGAGAGCTGGTGCGAGTTTAAAGAGAATTTCCACCAATGTCTCAAAATTTCTGTATAATTCAGGGGTTAAGATGTAAACAAAGTCATGCAGAGCGGGTGGATGTCAAATTGTTCATTGTAGGGAAACTTACAGGTTCAGATGTCTTTACAGTGGTGGTGATAGGAACCAGGGGTCACTGTCTACAATACAAATATAGCCATTATATATATATATAGATATAGATATAGATATAGATATATAGATAGATAGATAGATAGATAGATATATACAGGGTGCTTCAAAAAAAGCTTTATCCAGTTTCAAAGCACCATATTTTTAGAACCGTAAGGAATCTAGGAACCAATCACAATCCAACTGAAAAAAGGGTCATAGAGTTTCTGACTGTCAGCAGGAGACGGCTCCCTTCAGTCTGAGAGGAGAAGCAACCCCTGAGCAGAAGAGTGAATCCATCATAACTGTGCGAAGTGATTTTCGTGGGCAGTGAACCTCCAGTGGCTCAGAGCGTTCGATGTTGATTCCACAGCACTGGATGATCTCCGAAATCGCACTGAAAGATCCGTGAGTGCAGCAACACCCGACACGTTCAATCCAGTGTAGGATGAATTTATATATATTCATAAATTTTCTTTGGGGACTATTTTGCCTTCACTGATTCCATGTTTGTATAACTTATCACTGTTTATATGGGTTAACTACAAGGGCATGTTAGTCATTTCATTAGCATTCTTCCATAAAAACCCAACTTTATGCAGTTAAAATGCAGCACCTGTTAATAAGTGTATTGTAATAATGACAATGACACCAGGAAATCAGAGAAGCAAAGTTTTATTCAGACGTCACTCAAAGTCTAAATCAAATGCAGTCCCAGGTTCCACAAGGACAAACGGATCTGTTCCACTCACGCTCTGTTAGTAAAAGGACTCTTTCAGGCCCCACAGCCTGGTCAACAGTACACAACACCACCTGACTGACCATGAAACCCCCATCCCTTTATTATCCCTTTCAGCATTTCTAAAAATGAGTCCTCGCTCGTTCCATTTTACTGGCAGTCATCCGCAAAAAAACGATTCACCAAGTCAAAGTAGGATAAAAGAATGAGGAACAAACTAAATTTTCATCCACAATCACTTCATTTTACACATCAACAACTGTTCCACTCCAAAAACGGGAAGCAGCAGAGACTAAAGGCTACTGTATCTTACTCAGCGCTTTCAAATACATTCAAGTATGAGAACACCATCAAACCAGTGACCCAAAGATTTTAGGCCCAGCTCATTTTTATTACAACTCCTGTTATGTAATGAGAAACACCTACCACTCCTGTCAGCGCACCAGGCCACACCCACACTTACTTTACAAAGAATGTAAAAGTTCATTAAGGCATCAGAACTGACTGGTCCATGCTCCACCCACTAACACCCACATATTTGGGAAACATTGCGTTCAACTCAGTTCTTACCAAAATCTCTTGATTTCTATGTATCTTGGTTGTGATTCATCTCCAACATTTATTTTGTATGAATGTGAATTCACACTGTTAGGATATGCTATGTATATTTACAAAAAACTATGTAATATAGAACTAAAATATCCCTGCAGAAAAGATCATTAGAGCAATTAGGATTCAAATGAAAATCTGATGATTTTGTCTTCTAGTGGGGATTGGCTTAAAGGTGACCATTAGAGACGATTAGTTTCCTGTAGGACAGCTTTAGATTCAAATAGGAAACCACCAAACGCATCTGGAATGAGAACACCTGTAAAATCATGAGTCCTTTACGCTGTGCCATCAAAACATTAGAAAAACACAGATTAGCATTAGTGACTACTGGACACCACCAGTAACAAACGGAAACCTAATGGTTTCTATATTTTTGTTCAGCAGGGGCTTAATTGTTAAGTTAGTTGCTCGCTCAGTTAACAACAATGTTCTCTTACAAAACCTTACTGTACCAGGGGCCGCATTCATTACAGAAAATGCTTATCGCAACAAAACCTTGTATCTCCATTTTTGTTGTTTTTCAGTTTTTGACAGAATTTGAAAATAGCCATTGCCCTTTATGTTGTGTGTAAATTTCATGATGAACGGACCAAATAAAACGACCCAAAATTACTTGGTAAAAATTCTGGTTCCATTGACTTACATTTAAAGTAGAGTACGATTTTTCCTTCTCCTGTAAAGTTACCTGTAATGTGGAGCGAGGAGGCGGACGCATATGCGGAGATAAGCGACTTTTATTGTGGGCAAATCCAGGGTCATGGTCAAGACGGTCCAGGATCATAGAGCCAACATGGATTGAACAGGGGGGCAGACACGACAGACAAACAAAAAGCAGGTTCTAACAACACACAGTATCCAGAAAAACCAACAAAGCAAACGAACAGCACGACAAAACACATCGAACAAAGCAAACAAATCAAACAAAGACCAGTAAGAACAAAGGCCAAACACATGGCTTATAAAACAGGGATAACGAGGGACAGGTGAAAACAATCAGGGGTGGAGTCAACAAACAAGGGGGCTGAACCAAAACAAACACATGGGCTAAACCAAAACACGAACACATGGAGAGGACTGGGAGGGGCCACTCGTGACATTCCCCTTTTGGAGACATGAGGTTTTGTGACAGCAGTGTTAACGTTATCTTTATGTCTTAAGATCTGACAGGTCAAAAAATATTTTTGTTCACAAATTCGTATTACAGAAACAAATCTTATCTTGTCTTACAGCATCTGTTGTTATGTCAAGTGAGGAAATCTTAACTTGCTCGATTGAAGTCGATCAACTGTCATGTCTGTTACCTAGCAACCAGATCTGAGCGTCGCCGCTTTTCAGTTTCAGTTTCATTTCCCAAACGCTTTAGCTGAGCGCTTACGCTGTTCCTCCTGATAAACAGACACAGTCAGCTCTGTCTCCATATTATTCTCCACCATCGCTGTGATACTGTATCTGACGAGTTTTCATTCACATAAATGCACGAAGGTAATAAGAGGGGACGGTGGAGATCGTGTCTGCAGTGTCAGGGGATTTTAAACGCTGTTACACCTCTGAAGTCGTATCAGAGCCGGTTTACGGGGAGTCTGGCCACTCCCCTATTCCTCCCGTTAAATCAAAACCAGGACGACTGAACAGCAGAGGACGCCCGCGAGTGAGTCCTCAATGAATGGATGTGAATGGAGCTCAACGGCTAAAAACGAAAAGTTAAAATAGTTTCTAATCACTCGCCCAAAACGTTTCTTTCATTTTAGAAAGTAGAAAGATGTATTTCACTAAAAAAACAAAACTAACCTGTATGTTTACTTTTTTCTACGGAAAACGGGTTTTGGGCAGCAGGGGGCGGGCTTTACTGCTAGAGCGGGATGATTGACTGGCGAGCGGAGCAGCTCATTGGCTATTCGCGCTCACTGACGTCATGAGCACACATGAGGCGCCGTTTTGAACTCCTATAGCTCGAGTTTAAAAGCTATTTAAAATATAACAGCGGTGTTAAAATGTTTTATGAAATTCACTGTTCAGGAAATGATCGCATTCATTTACATTAAAAATGTTTAAGCATTTATAAACTATGATTTTGGTCAAGTGCTCCATATCAACCCATTCATTTTGGACTCGCTCGGGAGCGCCCTCTAGCGTTTGAGAAAGCAGAAAGACATTGGAGAGCGGGAATTCTCCTCTCTACAAGTTCTCTACAAATTAATAACTGTCTGAATTGAGATATTTGGGTAAAAACTGAGTTATGTGTGATGATGTATCTTTAGATTGTTGTGAATTTGTCTGAGCTCACAACAGCTCCTACAGAATGAATAGTGCCACTTTACAATAGGAAATGAGGTCTATGAATGGATTAAAAACGGGTTTATTAGTGGTTATTAATTGGGTCATACACACGTTAAAAATAAAGGGTAACAGTGAACTACTGCGGGCCAAATAGTGAGCCCACGTTCATCTATACTGTCAAAGCTCAGATCTTGCTGGTTACTTGTCTTGACTGCCTTACGCCGATCAGCTTCATCTTCTTCATAACAGGTCAATGTAGCCTTTTTTATTTGTGTTATAACAGCTCACAAATTATTTTAAAGGTGTTTACAACCTAATTACTACCAAATTAATAAGACTTAATAAGAGTACTCTTGTAAAGTGGAACACATTTGTGGGCGGAGCATTTACATTAGAGCTGTATACCCACAGTCGTCATGTAGGGAACCAACAAAAAGATATAATTTGTCTGAGGGTGTTCAAACGTTTGCATACAAATGGATGTTGATGTTCATTTCGGGTCCCCGATCAATAATAATTGTGTCTGCACCAACAGAATCATTGCCATTCCAGGTGCTAAGACTGTCTGTTGTGTACATTTGGAATGTCTTTTAATAGGCCGACAGTGACGATGACGCAGTGCAGTATACACAAGCTTAAACAGATGGATATGATGATCCAGGCGATACACCCACATGCACTAAAAAAGCAATGTCCCATCCTCATGCTCCTTTAACAGCCTCCTCCACGTTTTCCACCAAATTTTCGACCGCATTCTCCACCACTCCGGAAACCTCCTGTATGTTTTCTGCCACGTTTTCCACTCCTCCAAATGCTTCTTGCACATTTTCCACTGCATTTTCCACGACTCCTCCTACGATGGCGCCCACTGCTTTAAGTAGGTGACCCACTCCCCTCTGGCTTCTCCACACCAGGGTCCCCAAGCCTCTTCCCACCGTACTGGTTTGATGACCCATTTCACAAGCCATGGTGCCCAAGTACTCGACTAGACCATATCCTGTTGACCCTGCCAAATGTCCTCCAAGCTCCAAGGCTTCCTGCAGCATTCTGGTTACTAGCCCCATAATGTCGCACATTAGCGTTCCGGTGCCAGTCACCCCCTCCTGGCAGGACAGCAGTAGGGTGCCGACTAACGTCCTGATGCAGAAATAAAGTGACCCCACCCCATTCTCAACCACTTGATACAAGATGTTCCATGTGTTCTCAGCACCTGAGGCTACGCCGCAAACCACATCCCGGACCACAACGAGGCTGTCCCGGGGTACTGCTGCTAGCACAGCCGCGTCCTCCTGCAGAACATAGGAGACTTGAGAGGGGAGGTTGGTCAGGGTGGAGATGACTGGAGATAGAGGGGCACAAAGGAGAGAAAAAGAGGATGACAGGATGTAGAGCAGGACACTCTCTGAGAGTTCAGATTCTGTGTCATTAGCATTAGTGATTTTCTCAAATGAGCTTTCCTCAATCGATCTTTCCTCAGTCAAGGTTTCTTCAGTGCTTGTGACATCTCCTTGCATGTTAGCTCTAGCCGGCTCTGCCCCCTCAGCAACCTGTGTGTCCATGCTTGTCCCAACCAGGTGTGTATCCTTGCTAGCGTCTTGGATGATGTCTGGTCTTTCTTTGGAGAGTGATATTACCTCCTCATGTCCATGACCTCCTTGACTACACCCCCCTGAAAAGAGTTCCTCAATTCCCACCAGTTTCTCCAGCTCATCCACACTCATAACCTTCAAGTCGCCCTCTCCTTCCAGGACCATTCCCTTGCTAAAGCTAGTAGCTCCATCCGGGTCAGTGCAACACACTGCTGTCCAGGGTATCCCTGCCTCACACTCGCTCAATCCCCCTAACCCACTTTGGACATAGACGTTACCCCCCACTTTGGAGCAAAGTGGTACGACCTGGCTCTCCACTAGCTCTGCAGTGAGGGCGTCCACTTTCTGGAGAGGGGACAGCGAGGCGGAAGGAGCCACATGGTGATCTCTCTTGAGGAGAGCTGGGATGAACATATGGGAATCTTCACCGCTCCAGGTTTCATCCTACGGATAAATCCAAGAAACAAAGGCAAACATTTATTTGGATGATTTAAAGCTATGGTTAGGGAAGCATTACATTTACACAACTTTCCCCAAAGGTCAATCAACCAAGATTTGTTTGCTTCTTTAGCAAAACAAATCTAGACTCTATCATTGGGAGATTGCAAGTTCAATCGTCAGCAATCAGCAATAAGTCTATTAGAGCTCACTTAACAAGTTGCCCTGGTTTGAGCTAAAAGTTTGATGATTTAGGTATGCAGTTTGCATTAGCTAACTAAAGAAACAATCTTCGAACACAAAGCATGCCTTGGCTGAGCAAATACATTTGAAGCAAGGAGAAAATTGTGTGCTAAGGATGTACATGGGGATTCGGTTAACCAGCCAAGGTGCCAATACCAAAATGGCTGTTTGTTTAATTTCATCACAGAAAGTCCATCTTTTTTCATATTCACCACTGTTTTACCACCAGCAACCTTATAAACATCATATGGACGAAAGTATTGGGACATACGTCTTAATCATTGAATTCAGGTGTTTCAGTCAGTCCCATTGCCACAGGCGTATAAAATCAAGCAGCTAGCCATGCAGTCTCTTTACACACATTTGTGAAAGAATGGGTCATAGATTTTCCACGATCAACTGTGAGCAGTGTTATTGAAGCGTTTAGAAACCACAGCAGCTCAGCCACAAAGTGTCACACCACGTAAAGTTACAGAGCGGGTTGCCGAGTGCTGAGGAGCATAGAACATAAAAGTCACCAATGCTCTGCTGTCTCAGTAACTGCAGATTTCAGACCTCATCTGGCATTAACACCAGCATAAAAACTGTGTGCCGGGAATTTCATGGCATGGGTTTCCATGGCTGAGCAGCTGCATGCAAGCCTAACATCACCAATCACAATGCCAAGCATCGAATGGAGAAGCACGCTGCCACTGGACTCTGGAGCAGTGGAAACATATTATGTGGAGTAACGAATCACACTTCTCTATCTGTCAGTCTGATGGAAGAGTCTGGGTTTGGTGAATGCCAGGAGAACATTACCTGCATGACTGCATTGTGCCAACTGTAAAGTTTGGTGGAGGAGGGATGATGCTATGGGGGTGTTTTTCAGGGGTTGGCTTAGACCCCTTAGTTCCAGTGCTTCAGCAGACCAAGACAGTTTCGATGACTACATGCTTCCAACGTTGTGGGAACAGTTTGGGGAAGAACCTTTTCTGTTCCAGCATGACTGAGCCCCATTGGTCCATAAAGGCCTGGCTGGGTGAGTTTGGTGTGGAAGAACTTGATCAGCCTGCACAGAGCCCTGACCTCAACCCTACTGGACACGTTTGGAATGAATTAGAACAGAAATTATGAGCCAGGCCCATCTCGCCCAACATCTCTGTCTAACCTCAGACACTGGATACTCTTCTGGATTAATGGGCAACAACAGACTCTCCAAAATCTTGTAGAAACCTTTCCAGAAGAGTGGGAGCTGTTAGAGCTGCAAAGGGGGACCGACTCTGTAATAATGCGTATGGATATAGAATGGGGTATCTTAAAAGCTCCCAATACTTTTGTCCGTATAGTGCATAAAAACGCAGAAGATAGTGCAGGTTCATTGGTAGTTTTTGAATACTATATTTGTGTTGCAGTCATGGCGACCCCTGGTTCCTATCGCCACCACTGTAAAGAAATCTGAACCTGTAAGTTTCTCTACAGTAACCCAGTTAACATCAAACCACTCTGAATGACTTACATCTCAACCATTGCTAGGTAATCTCAAACAGACTTGGTGATACTGTATGACGCAGTGTTGTCTATAAAAATGGACAGAAGTACAAATAAACTCGGGCTCAAAATGGATGTTGTATACTTTTACCCATTTTAATTTCATTAAGCAAGCCTCTTTGCACAATGCTAATTGGTGGACATAAGCTTCCATTACTGAGCTACATTAGCCTCAAAGGTCCAGTGCAAAACCAAACATGTCTTAGCTGATCAGCTATATTTGATTACTTGCTGAACCTTCGCTTTAATATCTAACAGTGACGCTGCAATTTGGTTACAGCTCACGCTCTGACTGCCTCCCTAACAGCAAATGTGCTGAATCACAGAGCAGCAAAGGGAAACTTATGAAGGGAACGGAGCCTACCGTCTCCTCTGCTGCTCCTTTGCCCCATCCGTTGTTGTGGCTCAGGTGGAGGGCCGTGTAGACGCTGCTTTGGCAGCCAGGATGGTGCAAGGAGGTGAAGGAGCGTCCAGCCTGAGAGTGGCACCTCCTCTCCAAGCCTGAGTGAGACATGTGTTTTGGCATGGTGCGTCTGTAGAAGCTGTCCTCACAGTGGAGCGGCGGATGGGAGGCCGTGAGCGCTTGAGCCAGCAGGCCCAGCGTGAGAGCTGCAGCAGCCCCCAGCATGGTCACAACAACACTGACCAACACGCTTCAGCTTCAGCAGCTTCAGCACTGCAGCCTGGCACTGCCTGCTACTGACAGCGCTGAACCAGCAATTACCCTCAACAACAGCCTGCAAATCTCTCTCTCTCTCTCCCTCACTCTCTCTCTCTCTCCTTTTTCTCCTGTCTCTCTTTCCTTCTTTGTTTTTCTTCTTTCTCTCCTCCTCCTCTAAGCGTTTCAACTATGTAGGAAGAGGCCGAGTTGCTTTCCTTTCTCTCTCTCTCTCTCTCTGTTTCTTGTAAATCAAGTCTTTCTCTCGCTCTCTTTTCTTTCTTCACTTTCCCTCCTTCTTGCTTTCTTGCTCTCTTTAGTTCTGCTTTCTTAACTATGCATAAAGAGCCTGAGCCACTTTCTTCTCTCTCTCTCTCCCTCTCTCTCTCTATTTTGTACATCAATTCCAGCAATTACAGTCAGCAAGACCCTGCAAGTCTGTCCTTATGTCCCCTCCTTCTCCTCCTTCTATCTGCTCCAGCTGTCTTGAGTTGTTTCTTACTCCTCTCTCTCTCTCTCTCTCTCTCTCTCTCCCTCTCCCTCTCTCTCTCTCTCTCTCTCTCTCTCTCTCTCTCTCTCTCTATCTTTTATGAATCAGTTTCTCTGGCAACAGCTCATCTGCAATGTACACAAACCTGTGCACACACCCTCACACACCTATCACCTTTACCTGTAGGTCAGCATTCTCCAATACACATGCACACACACACATACACACACACACACACACACACACACACACACACACATACATTGAGCAGGCAGCCATACATTCTCTTTCACCCACTCACACACACACACAGAGCTATGCTAAGAGTTTAAAGGAATAGTGCAGTCCAAAAAAAAAGCTAATGTTGCTAACAGTGAATGAAGGTGAATAGCCACCAATTAGCATTATGCAATCATAGTAGCATTACAGAATTTTGCTAGCCCCCATTCGTTGTTCGACACGTTAGCATGTTTGGTTCAACTATTTTCATGACTGCACAGTCACACTGGTTTCACGGCACTTACTGAATCATTTATAATAGTTACTTACTAATTAATAATACACATCTTCTAAGCCGCTTCTCCTTCTGGGTCGCGGGGGGTGCTGGAGCCTATCCCAGCGGTCATCGGGCGGAAGGCAGGATACACCCTGGACAGGTCGCCAGTCCATCGCAGGACAGACAGACAAACACATTCACTCACACCCAGGGGCAATTTAGGGGCAATTGGCCTGACTGCATGTCTTTGGACTGTGGGAGGAAAACCACACAGACATTGGGAGAACACATAACTCCACACAAAGCCAATTAATAATAGCTACTGATTAATTCATAATAAGTACTCAGTACTTGATAGCAGTTACTGAGTAATTCATAATAGTTAATGAACCATTAATATCAGTTACTGAATAATTAATAATAGATACTGAATTATTAAGTGTTAGTGAGTAACTCATGTTCGTTACTGAATAAGTAATTGTAGTTACTGAATAATTTATAGTAGTTACTGGACACGTCATTGTAGTTAGTGAATCATTTGTATTTGTTACTGAATGATTCATTGTAGATACTGGATAATTAGTAGCAAAAACTGCATAATTCATATTAAAACTACATACTTCATAGCAGCTACTGAAAAATTCATAATAATTACTGAATAATTAATAGTAGATAATTAATAATTAATTAACTGGTTGAAAGTGTGTTTGTAGTGTGACTGAGTAGCTCTGGTGTTGTGTTTGCCTGACGGGAGTCAACCTCACTCCTAACTACAGCAAATGACATGATAGAAAAGAGCATTCAGACAGTGTTGCATCTTCTACATACCGCTGTAGTCGGATCAAAACCTTGTATCTCTAAAATTGTAACTTTACAGGAGAAGGCAAAAACATACTTTACTTCTAATGTAAGTCAATAGGACCAGACTTTTTTCCAAGTAATTTTAGGTCATTTCTGTTGGTCCATTCATCATGGAATTTACACACAATATATAGGACAATGGGTATTTTCAAATTATGTAAAAAACTGAAAAACGACAAAAATGGAGATGCGAGGTTTTGTTCCGACAGCAGCGATATGCTGAGCTGGCTCATAAATTGAACAGCTACAGATCATATGCGTGCCAGAATAGTAATAATAAATACATACTTGTGTATACAAGACTATGCATTAGATATTCTGCTGAAAAAAAATACTCAGTGAGTGTGTTTACATGCACTTAATAATCCGATGACTGCAGAAAATCTGATTTTGTCCCTGATCAGACCAACACATTTACATGCAGTTGAGTAAACAGATAAAGGGGAAACTCATGACTCAGACAGTGATCAGATTTCTGCTTTGCAACCGGCCAATAAAGTCACAGAAGACGTGACATAAACATAATGGAAAACTCAAACTTTATGCCACAGCTTTTTTTTCAACATTGCTTCACTTTACCTGAAAATATGAACATACATCATCTAGAAGATGAAGAATAGTTAAATCCTTCCTTTCGTCAAGCATGTAGTCGGTTTAAGGGTCGCTCCAAAAGTGTTTTGTTGCGTCTCGCAGCAACACTGCTCGCTTATTTCCGGTACCGCGGCCTGTTTTGCATATGCGCAGACTGAAAGAAATCAGAGTAAGAGCTCACATGCACTGAGAAATCTGATTACTGAGCTAAAATCCAGCCTCTTGATCGGATTTCTTACTCCGATCTAAGAAGTCAGAGTATGCCTGCAGAAATCTGATTATGATTGGCTTGAGTATATGCACCATTACTAGTACTGTGATTATGTTACTACATACTGTGACTCTGATACACCGTTTGATGTCTTAAAGACACACTGTTGAATAAGTAACGTAACCTGGTGAAAGACTGACCTGCAGTTCAACAGAACTGATGCACTCAGACTCCTGATTACGGATGGCTGTGGCATCACCTGGACAGCTGCGGCACTCATGAACCCAAATTGAATTATTTTGACCAAAATAATTACCTTTTTTGGTTGGTCATTTTGTTCAAGCACAGTCACAAAATTAATTTCTTAGAAAGCTAATTGGCATATTGAGGCCTTCTGTAATATCAATAATGGAGAGGCCAATATCACAACGTCCTGCAGTCCTAATAGTAGCATAAGACAAAAACAACCAGACTGTTGCAAATGAGTTTGAAGGCAAAGAATCTGGCTGTGGAAGGCCAGGAAAGGGTGTGCGCAGGTTTGCTGGTATGACTAGAGTGAGCCAGCAGACTCTGTGTGTGTGTGTGTGTGTTGTAACACTACCCTGCATAGCTGCACGTCTGAGCTGATCTCTATGAGCTTAAGGGCAAAACAGGTGTGGCTGTAAGAAAGACTCTCTCCCCGTTCTTTTTTATTTGATTCCTTGAGTAACCTGCCCTACAAAACAAGATGAACTGGATCAGACACAGCAGTGCTGCTGGAGTTTTTAAACACCTCAGTGTCTCTGCTGGACTGAGAATAGTCCACCAACCAAAAATATCCAGCCAACAGTGTCCTGTGGGCAGTGTCCTGTGACCACTGATGAAGGACTAGAGGATGACCAACACAAACTGTGCAGCAGCAGATGAGCTGTCGTCTCTGACTTTACATCTACAAGGTGGACTGACGAGGTAGGAGTGTCCAATAGAGTGGACAGTGAGTGGACACAGCTTTTAAAAATTCCAGCAGCACTGCTGAGTCTGATCCACTCAGACCAGCACAATACACACTAACACACCACCACCACGTCAGTGTTACTACAGTGCTGAGAATGATCCACCACCCAAATAGTACCTGCTCTGTGAGGGTCTAAGGGGGTCCTGACCACTGAAGAACAGGGTAACAGAGTATCAGAGAAACAGATGGACTACAGTCTGTAACTGTAGAACTACAGAGTGCAGCTATACAGTAAGTGGAGCTGATCAAATGGACAGTGAGCGTAGAAACAAGGAGGTGGTCAGAATGTTGTGCCTGTTGTTTTAACTTGCACTTGTAGATGGAGCAACGAACTGAGTTCACTGACAGTGGTTTTCTGAAGTGTTCCTGAGCCCATGTGGGAATATCCGCTACAGAATGATGTGGGTTTTTAATGCAGTGCCACCTGAGGGATCGAAGGTCACGGGGATTCAATGTTGATTTTCTTTGAATCTTTTGATGATATAATGGACTGTAGATGATGAAATCCCTAAATTCCTGCAGTTGCACGCTGAGAAACGTTGTTCTTAAACTGTTGGACTGTTTGCTCACGCAGTTGTTCACAAAGTGGTGAACCTCGCCCCGTCCTTGCTTATGAACGACTGAGCCTTTCAGGGATGCTCCCTTTATGCCCATTCATGACACTCACCTGTTTCCAATTAACCTGTTCACCTGTGGAATGTTCCAATCAGGTGTCTTTTGAGCATTCCACAACTTTCCCAGTCTTTTGTTGCCCCTGTCCCAACTTCTTTGGAACATGTTGCAGGCATCAAATTCAAAAACAGTGAAAAAACAAAGTTTATCCGTTTGAACATTAAATATCTTGTCTTTGTAGCGTATTCAATTGAATATAGGTTGAAAAGGATTTGCAAATCATCGTATTCTGTTTTTATTTGTTTTACACAACGTCCCAACTTCATTGGAATTGGGGTTGTATATGCTGAACATTTCAGACACATGATCACTTATCTAGACAACTGCACTTCCAAATATAATTTCACAGAAAAGGAGACGAAAGGTTTTGTTCTATTCTTTATTACACCAAAAATATTCACCATAAAAACTGGTGAAAAGTCAAGGTATAAAGACACTGGATTATAATACACCATATAGTACCACGCTTCATCTTCTGACTTCCAAAAACAACACCGCCATATACGAAATGGATGTTAACAACAAATCTATTTTACCAAGTTTCCCCCCTTACGCCAAGTGCAGTCAATCAGCCAAGCCAAGGTGCTCAAAGTTAGGCCTTTTTTAGAACGAGGCTAACGTAGCTAACAAGAAAAGATCGTCAAAACCTCAATTCAGTCTTGTTTCTGTACATTTACCCGTTTGTTTTCAATAACAGTGTTTCATATGATGTCAGAAGCAAGATTATAAGAGTTTACTGAACAGTCTGTTGTGGTGCGCGCAGGTCAAGTGTGTGATGACTTTAGCATGCTATACCCCTATTACGTGTTAGCTACATTAGCATCACAGCTCCACCATAAAACCAAAGAAAGGTGGCTGATGCTAATTTACCATAAAAGGGGGATTTTAAATGTGTTTTTGGCCACATCACCACTTTAATCTGTGACAAGACAGTGAAAATGGTGAGAATTATCAGGTCTTTGTTTCCCACAGAGCAAACTAGCATGAGCAAGAGTGCAAACAGTAATTAGCCGTCCAGCTCAGTGAGGCCCACCAGGCTGGCCGGCTGCAGACCGGTTACTTTCACACTGCCTTTGGACGACTTTCTACATGTCTGTAGACATACACTGGTCAGGCCCAACATCATGACCACCTTATTGTTTCTACGCTCATTGTCCAGGTTATCAGCTCCACTTACTGTATAGCTGCACTCTGTAGTTCTACAGTTACAGACTGTAGTCCATCTGTTTCTCTGATACTCTGTTACCGTGTTCTTCAGTGATCAGGACCCCCATGGACCCTCACAGAGCAGGTACTATTTGGGTGGTGGATCGTTCTCAACACTGCATTGACACTGATGTGGTGGTGGTGTGTTGGTGTGTGTTGCGCTGGTCTGAGTGGATAAGACACAGCAGTGCTAAAAGGGGGCACAGCAGGTAAAAGTACGCAGAGAAACAGATGGACTACAGTCTGTAACTGTAGAACTACAGAGTGCATCTATACAGTAAGTGGAGCTGATAAAACAGACAATGAGTGTAAAAACAAGGAGGTGGTCATGATGTTATGCCAGATCGATGTACACTAGCATGCTAGAATATCTGAATCTGCTCACAAAAAGGTGACGAAATGTACAATCCTAGTGAATAGAGGTTATCATTAGGGCTGGGTATCATTCAGAAATTCAATACCAGTATCTTACATCTGCTGGGCTCGTTTTTGGAGCTATTGGTTTCTATTTTGTTTTGTTCATCATTTATTGTTGGGTATTTGTTATCAGTCTTTTGTGTTTCCCTCTCCTTCAAGTACCTGCTGCTTAAGCTACATCGTAAATATGTTCTTAATGTCTCGGCTTATTAAATTGGAGATGTTTTTTTTTTTTTAATCATAAATGATTCCTGAACATTATAACCTTTCTTTTAAACTACAAACGATAGTGGGTGCGACTTAAACCAGAAATACACTTTTTTACACCTTTTTAATTACTTAAATATGATTTAAATAAGAATACTAATGTAGGGAGAGGTTTTATAGATTTGGGCAGAAACAATGTTGACCGCGTTTGCATGGCTTACTGCAGAAGCCCATTCTCACCACATAAAATAAAATAAAATAAAAATCCACCACCTATTTTTTTTTGTGACGTAAATCGTTGTGCCATTATTTCATGATATTCTGAAAAACACACATTATTTTGAGATACTACCTAATTTTCTGAAATGCAAAGTTATTATTTTGAGATCTCATTATTCTGAGAATTGTTCTCATTATTTTTAGAAACTTTCTGTTGTTTTCATCTCAAAATAATCATAAACCATGTCAGAATAATGACTAAGAATTTCAAATTAATGACAGAATATCAACATAATGTGATAGTATTGCAAAATAATGGCGTAGCAAATCACTTAATAATTCAAAAACAATAATTAGGTTTTGTTTATTGGACTTGTTCAGGTGGTGGGAACAGCTTATTGATAGTATATCAATGAATACAAAATTCCATGGACACAAAAGGGTATTAATAACATGATTTCAGAACAAGCATTATTGGCTTATGGATGCAAAGACTGACTACTTAGGTACTGAAATTTGATACTGAATGAGAAATTTTCAATAGTAATTAATACGAAGTATTTTCGGTATACAGCCCTTGTTGTTATGGCGAATAGATATTGTTTTTACATGGTGTTTCTTTGAAGTTGCACCCCGACTGATGGTAAAAACACATCACTCATTAGGAATGTCAATGACCAGTTCAGCTTCTTCTCCCTCTCCTCTCTCCTCCTCTCCTCCATCGCTTTCTGCTTCGCTCTCTCCTTCTTCCTCGGCGGCGTCTCCGCTCAGCATCTGCCGCGGGACCCAGCTGAACGGGCCGGACGAACCCGCGCCTTGAGCACCGCCTGCTGGGTAATTAGAAGCCAAAGGAGAGACCACCTGGGGGAGGAGAGATTGAGACAGACAGAGGACACTGTGACAAAGAAACAAAACAAGGTGTTTGGGTTCCCTTTAAAGGGACAGCTCAACTAAAAATCTCATTTACGCAGCTGCCACATTGTCTCAGATAGAGCCGATTAGCAAGGGCATATTTGGTGTCTTTAGTTTTGCGCTGGATCCACTGGAGGCTAATGTAGCCAAAAACTAATGGAAGCTTACACTCTGCCAATCAGCATGATGCTAACTTCAAGCCTGTTAATGAAAGTAATCTTAAAAGGATACTCCAGCTAATATGACGTGGCAAATGGTGGTGCTGAGGAGGCTGCAGCACCCCTAGATTTCAGGAAGGCAACTGCATAACAAACTTGAGCATTACAAAGACCCATTTTCACTTGTTATATTTCTGCATCTCCTTCAACGCCTATGCCACACTGGTGTCAGATGTGGGATAGTGCCCTCCACCAGGGGTCTAAAGTGGAATGACACTTCAAAGTAATTCAAGGTAGACAGCAAAAAGGGCGACGAAAGATCATGGGGGACGGCGGTGCCGGCAAGAGGGAGACCAGCGAAAGTGTACATAATCATCTTCTGTAATAATAATGCTTTACAAACCACTATATCTCGCGTTACATATGTTTTGCAGTGTTAAGCCTCCCTGTGTGACTGTGGGCGATACACCTGGTCGCTGTGCCACATGTCAACAATCTGATTGGTCACCGCTCAGCTCATCTGAATGAGTATATCCATAATGAGAGTGAAGATGGGCATCTTCAGTCGTGTCAGTTATATGCACATCTCATTGTTTCTGGCCTCATTGTAGTGCTTTATACTGACGCATTCTGCTTGATGTAAATTATGAAAAGATAAAAAAATAAAAATAATTTTGTATGATGTCATTATTCACATCATCTGAATGCTGCTTGCAATTTCAGCACCCCCAACTTCCCGCATCCCTGTCCCACAGCGGTGTTGCGGTAGTCTCTAGAGTTGAGACTAGAATGGGAAAACTAGGAAAACCTACTGATGATGCATCTTGAATTCTTCAAAAAGACTGTTTTGAAATGCTTTCTTTTGTTCTCCCATTAGTTAGGACACTTTTCTCTGGCTGGAAGCACAAACACATACAAGTGCTGAATAAAAACAGAATCACGGTTCTCTATGGCTACATTTACACAGCAGGTAGAAGTGGCCCAAATCCGATCTTTTTCTTCATATGTGACACAGATGCGTGTCTGTGTGTCAGTGTGAACAGCAAAAAACACACTGAATCTGATTTGAGACGGTTTCATGTGGTACTGAGATCCAATACATATCTGATCTGTGGCAATGCAACTCGGTCTGAACAGCCAGATCAGAATTCATGCGACTTTTACATCAATCCAACTTGACATTCGTCATAATTTCACGCCGCTGAGACTCACATTTAGGCTGATGTTTCTGCACCAAAAAAATTAGAATAGACTCATTAACGGTGAACTCTAACACATTCTGGGTGATGAGCGCAGCTGTCAACCATTGGAACTTCATAATCGCTCCTGTGATGCTGGTGTTTGCTGGCCGTCGTGATTGTTGACCTCTGGACGAGCCGCGTGAAGCGTTGTTGTTTTGTGGGTCGGTTTAGGAGCTGATCTGTTCAGACTGATGTCACATACAGGTCACATTTAAAAGATAATGTGAACAGCCAAACAAAACCAATCAGATTTGGTGAGAAAATCAGACTTGGGCTCTTTTACCTGCTGTGTAAACGTGATTTTGTTTGATGACTGAAATAAGAGTTACACTAATGCAGGCTCTTTTTAGCCTGGAGATCAGTGGCTAGGCTAGTTAAGTATTGGTTAGAACCTTAGAGAGTCACAATGGTTGTATGACATATTTGCATAATGCATGCTGGGTATTGTAGTGAAAGTACAAAAGCATGAATGCAATACAGCATTAGAAAAGTATGACAGTATGTCATACAGCGTCAGACACCACATTAGCAAGTCTATTAGAGATACTTAACAACACAGTTAGAAGCAAAACTCAGACACAAAACATGTTTTGGCTGATCGACGACATTTGAGATGAGGGGAGAGCTGTAAAAACGTGATCTTCAGCCAAATGATCACTTTTCAATGTAATGGAGAGCAAAAATGATCTTAAAAGAAAAGATTAGTCACTCCAGGCATCACTGTTCTCTTTTTTTTCTCTATATACACCTCCCTCTCTCACCTTTCCTGCAGGCTCTTTCCTTTGTTTGGACGGTTTTGTTTTTCTCTCTTTCTTCACTCGCTCAGCAGAGGGAGCCAAATAGTCAGGAGGAAAGGGTAACTGTTCACCACACACGCACATATCCACACATACAGCGCCCACCCAAGAGGATGTGTGTGATTCCAGCAGTCCAAAATAAGCAGATGGTAGGGCGAAGGGACAACAGAAAAGAGAAAGGAAACAATGAATGAATAAAATGCCAAAACTAACAAATAACGGAAATTATACGCAAAAGAAATATATCAAAAGCCATGAGCTGACGTATGATGAGGTGGATGGTAGAACTGAACAATTAATGAATCATTTTTAAATCAAAATCTCAATTTGAAGGAGCTGCAGTTTTAATTCTATGCTAAATATATCCTTGTTACACAATATTAACAAGTTTCAATGGCATTTTTCTTCTATGTAGTCCTTTGATGGTACTATTCGAGTTGTTTTACGCACCAAAAATCATCACTCATTCATAATTCATTTTTACACGACCATTTTCCAACTTCTCTTTATCCCTTAGAATTATACAGGCTGTTTTTGTTATTGGACGTTTAATGTAAATCAGCTCTGATTGGCTTTCTTGTACTGTACCTCAGCCTGGAACCGTATTAGCAGCATTCAGGCCGAAAAACCAAGAAAAACTGATGTGCCGGTTAAAGTAAAATGCCTGGCATTTAATTTACAACACTGTGCGAAAGTTTTAGGCATCTAAGCAAATTTTTAAACAGTTTAGCTCAGCAGTGAGTTTATCACAATATACATTAGAATAAAGTCATATTCATAATTCAAATAAACAGAAAAACAATGAAAAGTAACAAGAATTTATTGGCTCCATATTTTTCCTTGACACCTTCACAGAGACTCGTTAATATCATCAATGACATCATGAGCTCAATTTACTGAGCACTGATTGGTCAAACCAGGAGCTGCTTTTTAACTACATATAATACTGGGCTTCCTCGAGGAGAGGCTTTTTGTTTATTCAAATATTAACACTTTTCTCATCAAATAAACACAAACTACACAAATAAATAGATTTTGAAAATGTGTCTTGGGTGCCTAAGACTTTAGTACTGTATATAAAATAGTTGCAAGTAAATCCCAACACTCAAAAACGCTGAAATGAGATTTTCCCCCTTGCAATTCATTCAGCCCTGGTGGATGGTTTGCCCTGTGGTGTGTCCCATTACTGACCGTGTTGAGATACTGGGTGGGGGCTGAGGACTGAAGAGGGGTTGCTCCCGGGCGAGGAAGGAGAGACAGATGGGGGGATGAAGCTGAAGTGATGGGTGGAACTCCAGGGCTCCGCCTCCTAGAAAGAGCGATAAATATGTCAGATACAGCAATACATACAATGAGAAACAGATATTGGTTTTTATTGACTTTTACTGACAATTTTTGCCCAGAATAAAAATGAAAATGTGTTAAAGAAAAGTTAGGAATTTTTGCTTGTTTCCATCCTATTGATTTATGGCAACAGAGTTACTTTACTTGATGACATCATTCCCTGCAGAAACCGCTGTCCCGGGACTTCATACAATAATGAAAAGCTGTATTTGACACATTTCTATTGACAGCTCAGTATACAGGGAGATTCACTCGAAAGAGGCCCTGAATATTCTGTTGTAACTCCTGTTACGACGAACTAATCTGAACCAAAAAATTACGCTACATACCATGACGAATGTGTAATCGATTGCATTATATGTGACGCTGGAAGTGATCTCTCTTTTCTGCCAGACACATGAAGGGGTATGGGATTATGCACCCAGAAGCTGCAAATGGAGGTTAAACGTCACAATGGCCTTCCTCATCACTCCAATGCAAGGGCATCCCGGCTTGTTCAAAGCGCCATATACTGAGGAGCTCATTGTATTTGGTTTTGTTCAGATTGCTTTGTCCTAGTGAGAGTTAGTACAGAATACTGGGGGCCTCTTTCAAGTGAATCTCCCTGTATAGCAGGCTAGAGCACAAGCTAACGCAGAGGGAGGGCTCATTAGGCTTTATTTATGTATGCAGTTCCATGTGATGTGGTAAACCGCTTTTATTTTGATCCTTCAAACCGTCTGCAGCAGTGCAGGCTGAAGCCCAGCTGCAATGTGCTGTAGGTTGCTCTGACAGAACCTGTAACTTGTAGCCCTCTTATACAAATATAGCTTTTAGATGGCTTTTAAAGCGATACCTTCAGCAGACTATGCTGGACAGTGTTCATGGGGAAATGATGGATGAATTTCCGAGCAGCAAATTTACACAAGCAACATCAGTTGTTCACAGTGGTGATGGGAACCAGACGTCTGAAGAGACTGGTCACCAAACTTCCTCCTGGAGTTCTACTTTCCTCCTTCAACCCAGGAGCAGGGCTGGCGAACCCAGGTTTAATGCCTCTAAGACGTGATAAATCACGATTAAATACACAAAATAGTGCGATTGATCAAGATGAAATATTATAATTTGTTTGACAATCACAGTTCAAACTAATTCCCTTGGATGGAAACTTGCATGTAAAGATAATGCTTTCCTCACAATCAAAAACATCCTGGTTGAAGGTTCTAAATTAACTGTCAGTGTCATCTCACAGGTTTCTAGGACACCGTGTTGAGATGCTCTTCACCTGTGTACAATTTTGTACAGTACAAAATCAGGTGTAAAACTAGAACAGTACTAAAACTAGTAAATGCAGAGTGACTGCACAGCTTCAAGCAAGCTCAGATGTTGCTATCCAGTTGCTATGGTTTCCCAGGTTCTTACTAGGGTGTTGCTATGCGGTTGCTATGGTATCCCAAGTTGTTACTAGGGTGTTGCTAGGTGGTTGCTATGGTATCCTACATTGTTAATAGGGTGTTAATAACAGACTCCGTCGTCGCAATATAAGCTGTTTGCACAAACTTTCGCACCCCAAAAAAACCTAAACAAGCGCAACATTTTCAGTCATACCAAACGTTCCAGGGTTGGAAGTGTTGATATCTCAGCTTCGTAATGCCAAACCAGTTTCATAATTGAGCATCAGCAATTTCACTATACACAGCAGTTATGATGGACTCACTTCTTTCCTGCCTCTCGTTCTCTTTCTCTGGGACCCTCTCCATCACTCTCTGAGGACGCTGTGGCATCTGAGTCTGTAAT